>NC_064626.1:180951878-181255044 GCF_023864275.1 Schistocerca cancellata
ATTCATTTCGGGGTCTGACCGGGATTCGATCCAGCGACCTTCCATTTTCCAGGTTCTTACAACCAGAGAAACAAGCCCGCCTTGTAGATGCTGAAGATTCGTCTTCGTGCTAAGAAATATGGACGGAAGAGAAACAATATTCTTCTACCGCACAAAATAATTATGTCGTACAATTGTTTGGCGAAGCAGAGATAGTTAGCAAAGGTGTTTCACTACTGCAAAACGTATCTTGAACGAACACTGATCCAGCCCCTAAACATTCTTTAAAAAAGGCTTCGTTCGAGATTACCTGGTGAGTTAGGTGATTTGAACAGCCGGAAAACACGTCGATACAGCGTCAGGGTATCTAGACATCGAATCTGAGGCTGCTAACTATCAAATGCGTCATGAGGCACGGTTTCCGTCTGTGGAGCGTACGTAAGGGCCTGGTTCATAATTTTCCCCACGGTCCCTGTCGAAAACTTTAAGAAAAGTAATTTCCGGTACAGGGGGGAATCCGTTGTCCCATCAGATAAGACATACATTTATTAAATATCTGTGTTAAGGATTGTTATTGTGTGTTTCTCTTTTCAACATGTAAAATGTGTAAGCGATGTTTAATATGTGTGAGTTTCTGCACAAATGGACGACAAGTAAACCCCAAGACAACAGAATGATGCAGCATCTCACACATCGGAAACGCACAAATGCCATAAGACGCGGAAAAAGCATTTGAGAATGGAAATTATTTTACAAAACGCGTCGTGCTGGCAGCATCAAAATTATCTTCTGACAAATAAACACAATCGCAGGCTTTCTCCAACCATTTCTAACGGTGAAATCCTTTGGTCCGTTCCTCGGGTCTTCCGCATCTACGTACCAACCCACTTGCGGTCACAACCACTAGGCGTTCCCTCATGGGACGTGGAAATGTTGGGGGATCAGGAGCTGGTGACGTCACAGCGTGAAATTGCACTTTACACTGCATTGCTAAGCGCAAAAGGAAGGCTCTGTCATCTCAAATTTTTGAAATTACGTAAGCTACATATCGGACCTTGAAGATTTCTTGTATTTGATGCTTCTTGTGTTATGCCGGCCGGTGTGGCCGTCCGGTTCTAGGTACTACAGTCTGGAACCACGCGACCGCTACGGTCGCAGGTTCGAATCCTGCCTCGGGCATGGAAGTGTGTGATGTCCTTAGGTTAGTTAGGTTTAAGTAGTTTTAAGTTCTAGGGGACTGATGACCTTAGAAGTTAAGTCCCATAGTGCTCAGAGCCATTTGAACCAGCTTCTTGTGTTATAACTAGCATTCTATGAAATTATACTGTTTCGGTACTATGGCACAATGATGATTTAAGTGTATCATATTTGGTACAATATTTCGTAGTTAAATATCAGGAAAGGAGATTTGTAGTTGCAGTCTTTTAGACATTACTTAGGCACTGCTGTCATGTCAAAGCTGTAGCGTAGTTAACAGCCCAGCAGGTTCGCTTGTAACTACTGCCACAATTTTTTTTCACCTTTTGTTTTCTAAAAGATTCTGGGACTTCCTTTGTAATCTAAAAGAAGTATTGTCTGCAATAGTCGAGGTTATTTAATATAAATAATGTATTTTCTGCAGTTGTTGTTGCATAATCCAACGACTGCAATGTTTCCTCAGTGACTAGAAATCTTAATGCGACGGCCAGTCTATGCCAGAGAGTAAACATAAGCTACGCACTGGAATTTTTTGGTATTAGGAAACTTCGTGTAAAAGATGTATACCTATCTCTTGGTTTTTATGAACTGCCTCACTCCTGTATGTTGCCAGTAAATATCGTTTCGAACGATAGGGAGTAGCTTCGAAAAAATCTCCTCTTCCCTTCTAAAGAAATTACGGATTGAATCTCGATCTTGAAATCTATGTGATGAAGTACGTTATTTCAGAGTGAGAATAGTCAATAAAACATCGAGAATATGGATATATGCATGTGTAAACTAACATTAGACACTGTACTTTAACTATATTCAATTTAAAACCGAAAAAATGATTAAGTCTCAAATGAGTTCACGAATAACTAGTATGTACATCAAATCTTTGTGCAACATATTTAGTATACCTCTACCAGCAATTCTCTGTTCAAGGCATCGACTTATTCGTGATTTTATGCTCTCTTCTTCGATTATTTCTAACAGAGTTAACGTAAGTACTTTACGCGAATCCACAAACAGTGTGATAGCACGCCAGATGCTTTCGACAACTGCAGCAGGAGAGTGCTGCGGTCTCAAATCACTATGAGGAGCACGTTTCGAGAGGCGTAGCTGGTCGTTTCAGAGCGAGTAGCAACCACGACGGATACCACGTCTGGTGTAGTTCGTGATGAGAAAGACGTACCGCGTGAGGACTGCGTTAGCAACCTGAAGTACGCGAGACGAATCGCATAACATAACGCTCCACAGATTTAATCGCTAATGTTTACTGGGGAACCCGGAATCGTTCTATGCAGTGATACACTGTAACATTAGCTTAAATAAGGGTCGCCCACGTCGCTCTGATCCGCGATGTAGGGTTGAACTTCTCACAGCGCCAAAGTCAATAATTAAATTCCATATAGCTCAAGAAAGATTCCAAGATCCGACCATTGGACTGGAATACGTTCACTGCAAACAGTTCAGCGCACCGCCTTCAACTAGTTACTAGCAACCTCAGCCTATGATCACCACAACAACAAAAGAGGAATATAGTTCAAAGAATGTAGTGAAAAGTCACTCAGACACACCAGGTTCAAATTTACATAGAAACAAATGAAATTTATTGGTATCAATTAGCCTTAGACAAGACCGTCAATTTTATCCACCACCACCTCCAGCTCGTACCAAGCTCTGTTCTGAGGCCTCTTTTTTGCGGACAAGTTCACGCTGTCTAATCCCCAACACCCACAGAGAAAATCAGCAACGTGCTCAAGCAGGATTCGACGCCCTCGCACCAGAACACACTTTAGATTGCTAAGTAGGCTTTCTAGCTTCATTGATCACGAAGGATCGTTAACCGCAGACTTCCGGAATGAAAACCACTTAAAACGGCAAGCTCTGTGCCCGAAGTTTCATGACTTATTGGTTCAACCCTACGAGGGCTGTCCGCCGACTTTTCGATTACCCGTGCTTCAAAGTGTTGCACAAAATACACTGTCCAGTCACATTAGTGCGAACACCTGTCAAAAGCCTGAATAACGACCTTTTGGGGATCACGCTGCTGGGAAACGTGGAGGAAGAGTATGGATGAGGTACTGGGCTGTATCAAAAGGGATGTGGAGCTCCGGTAGTGTGGCCAACAGTGCAAGGCTGCTAGGTTGAGGATCCGTGGCGGAAACACCCCAATCCAGGTGGTCCCACACATTCTCGATTGGGTTAAATCCGGACAGTTTGGTAGCCAGGGGAGTGCAGTGTAATCATCCCCGTGCTATTCAACACACCCACATACACGGCGAGCTGTTTAATAAGTTGCATTGTCCTGCTGGAAGATGCCATTGTTCTGAGTAAAAACAAATTGAGTGTAGGGTTGGGCGTGGACAGCGAAGTAGAGCATACCTGCTATGATTCACTGTGCCTTCCAGAATGACGAGATCAGGAAGGAAGGCCCTTTAACAGGGATGCATGACTGCTGGAAGGCGTTTTCTTTCAGACATTTCACGCCGTACACGCAAACGGCCATCTATCCGAAGGAGCCTAAAACGTGATTCATACGAAGAGACCAGCAACCGCTGCCTCAGTAAACGACTAGTTGTGGTATTGGCGTGAAAATTTCAGCCTTTGTCGCCGATGAACAGTAGTCAGCGCTTGCTGTAGAAGTCCCTCCACAGCAATGTTCACTGAACGGTCGTTGAGGCGACATTGTTGGTAGCCCATTAGATCACCTGGGCGGCCAGTTGCTCAGTGGTTTCACGTCTATTCGCCCACACACATCTCTGCGGCTGTCGTTCTTCAATGGCCTGTAGTGCACCACAGTTGCCTCGAAGCCGGTGTTGCATACCGCCATCTTACCATGCACAGCATAGTTTAAGTACAGCCCATCGCGAACAGTTTACAAATTTAGCCGTTTAGGAAATTCTTGCATCCTCGGACCGAATGCCAATGATGACGCCCTTTTGGACGTCAGTTATATCATTCCGTTTCCACTTCACTATAACGGTGCTGCCACATGCCATCTGTGAGTGGCTATTACACGTGGTTTTCAAACTTAGACAGTGGTCACATTAATGTGACTGGATCGTGTAATTTTACAATTGGATCTTTCGGGCATTAAGGAGCAGACTGTAGGCATTTGCATTGGGAATATCCTGCTCTCACTAAAGGGGCTTCCGTAAAATGTCACTTCTTTCTGTAACGGGTGTCGGAATCACCAGCTGCCACGGCGATATAACCCTCCATGCAAGTCAGCCATTTAGATTCCTGCCGCAGGCCATTTAGGAGGATTAGGGAATGACCGGCACATTATATTCAGGCCGAAGAATGCAGCCTACTCCCAGGACCCAACCATGTCGTAGACGCTACTGAAAGGAAGAGCGCATGGCCACGGCCAGGAAATGAGATGTTATAAGGAATTAAAAGAAGTCTTCTGTTATGATTAAAATTCAGATACTCATAGCAGTCCAGTGTGGGCCGTAATTATCGTATGGCAGCGAAACTTGCATTAATATTGAACCAATTTATGGTGGAAAAAATTGGTTCTTATTTGGTCACAAGATGGACTACGGATGGGCCATGGGCACGAAAGTTAAAAAAAAAAAAAAAAACAAATGTGTGAAATGTGGCAGTGATTGTCAATGTGTCTGCACTGCACAGATATAACTCCGTGGATATCACACTGTTTGACAAGGGAACAGTTCCCATATTGTTGCTCGAGATCTAAAGAAGCGCTCAAAAATGCAAAGTATTGTATTAATAACACTGCTACATTAGTTTTCATTGCTAAAGCGCGCCATTGAAGTTGCGAGAGAAGAAGTGGGTG
This sequence comes from Schistocerca cancellata, assembly GCF_023864275.1. Taxonomy (NCBI): domain Eukaryota; kingdom Metazoa; phylum Arthropoda; class Insecta; order Orthoptera; family Acrididae; genus Schistocerca; species Schistocerca cancellata. The sequence goes on from NC_064626.1 coordinate 180,956,845, forward strand.
TATAAGTGAAAGGTTGGACAAATCACTGTTCGAAAATTCAGTTCTGACAAAAAACGAGTGGTTGCTTTTTTGTTCACCTTAAACTTTGTATTTTGACCTTCAAGCGAACAGTCACAGACAAGTGGTATATTGAAAAATGTCTCATATTGCAAAAAAAAAAAATGTTCAAAATGTGTGTGAAATCTTATGGGACTTAGCTGCTAAGGTCATCAGTCCTTTAGCTTACACACTACTTAACCTAAATTATCCTAAGGACAAACACACAGACCCATGCCCGAGGGAGCACTCGAACCTCCGCCATGATCAGCCGCACAGTCTATGACTGTAGCGCCTGAGACCGCTCGGCTAATCCCGCGCGGCAAAGTTAAAAAATATGAGAGACCCATAATGTTAATATTATTAACCGCCGCTTACGCTGCTTCTTCATTATGAGCACCGGAGACGCCAACGAGACGCTCTACAGCGCCAGATTTGCACCTGGCGCTCAAGACTGGAACTAATTTTTTCCACCATAAATCGGTTCCGCATTTAATTCATTAGCATATCTGAGCCGTGGCTGGCTCGTATTATGCTTTGCATTAAACCTTGTTTGCTATTCTGTGATTAGTCTCCCGCGGTTATGTTGTTATCCTCTCCCTCTCTGCGAGCGGCAGCAGCAGCGTGTATCGATATTCGCACCCTTGTACTACCTTTGGCCTCGCGCTTATGGTTTCCGGCTGTTCCGTGTGCGGGCAGTTGGCCGGTTGGCGTGAAGCAGCGAGGAAGTCTCCTTGGCGCATGTCTGGCCGGAGCCGCTGGCGGTGTCCACGCGCGGTCGGAGTATGAGGGGCTGTTCGCATTGCTTCGAGGTCCGTGGGTCACCAATCCCGGACACGAAAGTTGAGTCTCTACTTAATCTACCAGCCAGCCCCAACTGATCACATTGTGCCGTTTGAATTTCGTTCTGGGCTGTTGGGACATTTCCGCGAGCAACAAAGCGTGTTTTCAAGTTGGCGGAATTCTAGCCGCCGTCCTGTGGAGTTTAACTTGACTTGATTATTTTGGAATTGAAGAGCACCAGCGGAATCTTCTGACTTGTGGCCGCTAACGTTCCGGTTACCTGCCCTGGCCGTTGACGTAAATCCAGGCAGCGTATTTTCCTCGTGCTGTGGCTGTCTAGCACGGCGTGTAGTTTGACAGCCGAATGTGTAATTCGTTGTGGGCGCCGATACCTTCTCCGTTGTTCCATTGAACTCCCTGTCGCGTGCTGGTCGGGTGGAGCGGAAGTTATCCTGTCGCTTGGTCAGTTGACTGTCGGTTGGGTTGCCGTCGTATTGAGAACTGTTGCGCCGACTGCCTGCCTCACCTAATGTTTGAATCCCAGGCCAACCCTTGGAAACTTCTGGGCGTCGTTTGATGTGCTGCCTTTTTTTATTTGTCCTTGTTGTTTGTTTACGTATGGCTTCTAGCCGATTTTAAATTAAAATTGTTTTGGCCTTAAGGCGTGAGATTGTTTGGGCCTTCAGCCGAATTTAGAGAAATGTTTTAAGATTTGGCCTTCTGCCTTTTAAAATTCGCCGGCCGCGGTGGTCTAGCGGTTCTAGGCGCTCAGTCCGGAACCGCGCGACTGCTACGGTCGCAGGTTCGAATCCTGCCTCGGGCATGGATGTGTGTGATGTCCTTAGGTTAGTTGGGTTTAAGTAGTTCTAAGTTCTAGGGTACTGATGACCACAGATGCTAAGTCCCATAGTGCTCAGAGCCATTTGAACCATTTTTTTTTTAAATTCAAATTCTTGTTTTTGAGTCTTAAGTGATTGGCCTTCAGCCGATTTTAAATTAAAGTTGTTTTGCCCTTGAGGTGTGAGAGTGAATGGCGCATTCAGCTGGGAATTAAGTTCTAAAATTAATATTTGGCTTGCTCTGTTTTTAATGTTTTCCTTACTCTTGTAATGTCTGTCAAATGAATAAAGTAGTATGTTCGGGTGCAACTGACAGCCACTCATTTTGGCCCCTTTCCACAAATTAAACTATCTGTCCTGTCCTGCGGTTATAGCAGGGGATCGCAATATCTAATTTTTTCATTAGTTATAACCACCCGGTACGTACCTCACGAAACAAGAAAAGTAATGAGACGGTTTTCTGGCACGTATTCAACAGTGCGGATCTACGTGCGTGGCACAAACGTGTGCGATGAGGACTGGTAAAGCGCGCTGGAGGGAGGCAGACAGTGGCTGGGGTGGAGGGGAGTCCCCGCGCCGCGCCCTCTCGCTGTTTGTTTGCAGAAGCGCTGCCTGGCCGCCACCCCTGCGCCCTCCGCTGTACGCCGTGTGCTCTTGTGGCTGGCAGCCGGCTCGGCGGCGCCAGGGCGGCCAATAAAACTATTCACAGCAGACTCGTAAAACACGGCGACGGCGGCACTGATTGGGAAAGCCACTGGCCCACTGCCGCTCACACTCGTTTTAACGGCTCCCACTTTCTCTGTGGGTGGCGTCGCGTCGCCGTCGTCTCGTACACGCTGACGTTACACTCTGTCGCAGGCCCCCAACACCAGAGGATTACAGTCCAATTAAAATAACTTGATAGTTGGCGCGCGATCTAGCTTGTCACTTCCAATCAGAGCACTCAACGTCAGTTCCGAACCGTCCGCCGTTGTCATATCGCCACAGTAATTAATTCACTCCCATTTCTTTGTCCGGCTTTCTTTCTTGATGTATTTCTATCCCGAATCTTGGATCTCTCTCTTTTATTTCGTATTTCATCACACATGATAATCAACCAGAAGCAACACACACAACTCCGCTAACGAAATACACACTTTTTATACACAGCACTAACCAAAAACTACTGGTTCCACAAGATGCGAATCAGCGTCATTTGTACGGTTATTATAATCAAAATCATCGGCTTACAATAGGTAAGTTTCACACTACATTATGTGAAGCCGAATTTTTGAAGGCTGACAATCAATAGTTGCGATTGACACATCAGAATCATAAATACAAGAACGTTTTGCAATGTAATGGTATAGCATAGTTGTTAGCGTTTAAACCTGACATGTAGACGGTGCAAGGTTATAATCTCTTCAAACGCAGCGGACTTTTTTGTTTAATCTAATCAAAAGACTTTTATTATCATTCTTACTCAGTAAATCGGTTTAAACGTACTTTTTTATTTCTAATACTTTGCCGCGTCATTTCATCATCGTAGAAGAATGCTGAAGATTAGATGGGTAGATCACATAACTAATGAGGAGGTATTGAATAGAATTGGGGAGAAGAGGAGCTTGTGGCACAACTTGACTAGAAGAAGGGATCGGTTGGTACGACATGTTCTGAGACATCGAAGGATCACCAATTTAGTATTGGACGGCAGCGTGGAGGGTAAAAGTAGAGGGAGACCAAGAGATGAATACACTAAGCAGATTTAGAAGAATGTAGGCTGCAGTAGGTACTGGGAGATGAAGAAGCTTCCACAGGATAGAGTAGCATGGAGAGCTGCATCAAACCAGTCTCAGGACTGCAGACCACAACAACAACAACAACAACAACAACAACAACAATTGATTCTTTACTCGCTCTTATTATTCTCTCTACCATTTTTTTTCGTTTGGAAGTGCTTGTGTTACCTATAATCTGCAACCTAGTACCAACTAGGACTGCTGATTGGTTGGTAACGCGGCATTCCGTGTAGCAAGTGTGAGGGTAGTTTCATGTAACGAATGAAAGCAAGAAATTACAGTTTGCTTTTATCGCTGTAACTGAAATTCAGCTCCATAAGATGGCAATGCGTACAAACATGTTACAAAATTTTTCTCTCTTGAGTATGCACGTACAGGTTAACTTTAAACGCCTTGAACAAAGAGCTTTTGATTTGAGTACTGCCGCAGATTGCTAATCGCCGTTTCCTGATTGTCGCTCACTGCAACGATAGGAAGGATAATGTAGACGCATTATTTCGAAAAGTTATTAAAGCACTAAACATTCAAATCGTGTAAGTTAATATTTATAAGTGTATTGTCCACTAACTTGAAACTCTTGCCTTGCAATTTTCGCTCACGATACCGAAGAGTGTTACATGCTATTAAGATGCTCTGTAAAGACAAAAATCTAGCCACTTGAAATGAAAATGAATTGCAGTGAAGTCCTCCGTTTCAGTTCGGCATGTTGAGGATTTAAAGATAAACATGTACATGGACGGAGGAGCCTTCAAGACAACAGAGAGAGGTAAGAGAGAGAGAGAGAGAGAGAGAGAGAGAGAGAGAGAGAGAGAGAGAGACTCAAGGAACGATGGACTTTGGAAGAAATTTCAGTGCGAGTGTTTTTGCTGTGTAACGCTGATGTAGGAGGCAATGAGCTCATCACGTGGAGGACTAACAACGGCATGTTCTCCATTTTTGGTACCTGTCACCAACAGCGATTCGGTAACAACACACATTAATCTAGGGTGTCCTGCTCATCTTTAGAACTCGGAGATTATGTATGCTTGCGAGTAAGCCATATACTTAAGCATATACGAGGGTTGGAACTATTTATTCACAACCAATACAAAAGAGTTACACGTTTGCACCTGTTACTGTACTTCAAAGTAGTCACCAGCGTTGTGCAGAACCCGTTGCCAGCGATGTGGAAGGCATAGTATACCGTTAGCAGAACCTGTTTTATTAATGGTGCCAATGGAGTGGTCTACTGCTTGTCCAATCTCTGGAACAGTTCTGAAGCGAATGCCACGTAGTGGTTCCTTCATCTTCGGAATCAAATCAAATTCACAATGACTTAAGTCCGGGGAATATGGTGGATGGTACAGTACTTCCCAGTTCCATCGACCGAACAGAGCAGCCACAGCTTGCGCTGTATGCGCCCGAGCATTGTCGTGCAAAATGATGGGTGAGATGCACAGAAAGCGTCGCCGCTTCTTTCGCAAAGCTGGGCGCAGGTGATGCTCCAAAAACGAACAGTAATACTGTGTGTTGACGGTCTGCCGTGGAGGAGCGTAATGCGTTAGGGTAACACCATCACAGTCGTACACGAGAATCACCACAACTTTAGACCGCTCCATTCGCACCATCAACAGAACAGGCTCTAATCGTATACTACGCCTTCCACATCGCTGCCAACGGGTTCTACAGAACACTGGTGACTACTTTGAAGGACAGTAACAGGTGCAAACATGTAACTCTTTTGTATCGGTTGTGAATAAATAGTTGCCACTATTTAAGTTCCAACCCTCGTACAATGTTTGTAAGATGACAAGGAAGTAAATGTAACGCATCAAATCATTTTTAAACGCTGTTAGTCGACATGAAGCAGTTGCAGAATTTCGCTAAAAAAGACCACATTCTGGATTATTCCACGAAACCCATGAAAAGAAATGAGACTCGGTCAGCATCAAGCTGAATGAAGAAGAACTTTCCCACCAACAGGTTTAGAGAGTAAAATGTTGTCCCTAGCGATGAGAACATTTTATTTTTGTGTAATATTCTAAAGAAGCGCAATATAGGATTTCGAGAATCATGATGTGTAGGGGTACTTATAGGGAACAGACACACGGTATATATTTGGTGAGTGCGCTATCGTTAGTACAGAATTCTACTTTTTTTGGCTATTGTACACAGTACACTTCGTGCTTGAACCACATGCTTGATCACTATTAAAATAAGTGCAACAATAGGTAATTCTTGATAGCCATTGGGTGTTGCTATAATAGTTGTCGATATCTAAGTAGTGTATTAACAATCGTTTTCCAGGCAGGAGTCTCGAGGCGTTTTTTCCCCGGACTCAGCTTACATGACTTGACGTCAAGGATATTGCTTACAGGATCATAATAAACGACTACTTAAGGTCAGGGCAAATATGTGATGAGGTTGTAGCATCAATGACGGTGCACATGAACTGTCACACACTGAGTGCATTCTTTAATAGATTACCAGTGGCTTATACATTTTAATTTACTAAGGCAAAATCACTAAAGACTTCATTAAGTCAATGTACAACGTAACACTGAAGTACAGTCTCTATCCCCTGTTGGATTAAAGTAACTGCACTGGGGGAATACCTCCTAATACCGTGTCGGACATCCTTTTGCCCTGTGTAGTGCAGCAGTCGATGAGACAGGAAGCCGGCCGGTGTGGGCGAGTGGTTCTAGGTGCTACAGTCTGGAACCGCGCGACCGCTACGGTCGCAGGTTCGAATCCCGCCTCGGGCATGGGTGTGTGTGATGTCCTTAGGTTAGTTAGATTTAATTAGTTCTAAGTTCTAGGGGAGCGATGATCTTAGAAATCAAGTCTCATAGTGCTCAGAGCCATTTGAACCATTTTTGAGGCGGGAATTCCACAAGTCGTAGTGAGTCACGTGCTGAAATACAGAGCCATGTTGCCTCTGTAGCCATCCATAATAGTGAAAGTCTCCAAGGTGTTGGATTTTGTACACGAACTGACCTCTCGATTATCTCCCATAAATGTTCGATGGGGTTCATGTCGAGGGATCTGGGTGGCCAATAATTCTCTCGAAGTGTGCAGAATGTTCTTCAAATCAATCGCAAATAGTTGTGCCCCGCTGAAATGGCGCTTCGTTCTTTGGGAACATGGAGTTCACGAATGGCTGCAGGTGGTCTCCTCGTAGACGAATGTAGCCATTTTCAAGCAATGATAGGTTCAGTTAGAGTAGAGGACCCAGTCCATTCCATGTAAAAACAGCCCATACCATTATGGAGACACCACCAGCTCGCACAGTGTCTTGTTGACAACTTGGGTCCGCGGTTTCGTGGGGACTGCGCTACATTCGAAATCTATCATCAGTTCTTACCAAGTGAAATCGGACTCATCTGACCAGGCCACGGTTTTTCATTCGTCCAGGGACCAACCGATATGGTCACGAATCCAGGAGAGGCGCTGCAGGCGATGTGGTGCTGTTAGCAAAGGCACTCACATCGGTCCTCTGCTGCCATAGCCCATTAACGCCAAATTTCGCCGCACCGTTCTAACTAATATGTTCGTCATACGTCCCACACTGATTTCTGCGCATATGTCACGCAGTCTTGCTTGTCTGCTACCGATGAAAAGTCTACGCAAACGCCGCTGCCCTCGGTCGTTAAGTGAAGGCCGTCGGCCACTGCGTTGTCCGTGCTGTTTCCATGCCCATTCATTGGTTGGTTGGTTGTTTGTGGGAAGAGACCAGACAGCGTGGTCATCGGTCTCATCGGATTAGGGAAGGATGGGGAAGGAAGTCGGCCGTGCCCTTTCAGAGGAACCATCCCGGCATTTGCCTGGAGTGATTTAGGGAAATCACGGAAAACCCAAATCAGGATGGCCGGACGCGGGATTGAACCGTCGTCCTCCCGAATGCGAGTCCAGTGTCTAACCACTGCGCCACCTCGCACGGTGTGTTGCTCATTCATTCTCTTACTAGCTCTTTTAAAAGTTGCCTGAATTGTGCTAGGAAATATGGTGCCTGAAATATGGTACTGTCGGCACACTCTTGATACTGTGGATCTCAGAATATTGAATTCACTAACGATTTAGGAAATGGAAGCCTAGCTCCAACTATCATTCCGCGTTTAATGTCTTTTAATTCCGTCGTGGGGCCATAATCACGTTGGACACCTTTCCACATGAATCACCGTAGTATAAATGACAACTCCGCCAATGCACTGTCCTTTTTTTACCTTGTGTACTCGATACTACTGCCATCTGTATATATGCGTATCGCTTTCGCATGACTTGTCACCTCGGTGTGTGATCTGTAATTCAGTGTATAATTTATGCAAACCTTGTATTTCTTACCAGATCAGGAAATGACAGTGAAAAGCAGTCAATGAATAAGCTTCAGCGGTAACAAAAAGTTGAGGAACTTCAAAGGCAGAGTTGAGCTTTTGACAAAGGCGCGATGGAGAGTATGTTAGTAATTTACGGCCGGTTTGAGAATGTAATATTTTATATTTATATCATTGTTTTTGTATATGAGTTAAACAGGCACTTTTCGCATCTGTAACTGTTTCCATGCCCATTCATTCTCTTACTAGCTCTTTTAAAAGTTGCCTGAATTGTGCTAGTAAATATGGTGTCGTTCCGTAGTTGCAGATTCTAAAACAAAGAAATGGCAAGTCATCATATTTCTCATAAACGCATGACAAGTCTATGTGTTTATAGATTGAAACGTGTCAAATCCCACCTTAAAAGTACTACCTTTCCATAGGGACAATATCCATCGCCCCATCCGCATGTGTAATAAAAACTGGCTGTGTTGACTTTCCCAGCAACCTATAACTTCCTCTCAAGCAGCAGTGAGAGGTAAATTCTTCCCTATTCGTTTTCTACTGCTCTTTGCGATCGTTAACAATGACTAAACTCCACAGTCAGACAGTACAGAAGGTCGCTTTCACAACGTTACCAACGAACGATTTCGCTGTGAGACGATTGTTATGCGGCAACGGTAGGGATCAAAGTTAAGTGCCAAAGTGAAGTATTCGCTGCTTGAAATGTTGCACAAGGCTCACTGTGCACGTCTGGAGCACCCTCGACCGGTGCTCAACATGAGAGGTGGTGGTCTTGCAGCTGACTGCATGTTCCCAGCGGGTACTGCGGAAGTCAAGTGCTGTTTCTATTATTAATGTTATGAATGAATTAGTTTGTAGTATTTCTTCGGCTGGTCGTGTATAAATTATTTGATTTCACGTTCCAGAGATCGCATTCACAGTAATAAACATTACGACGTGGAAGATGTCATTTTTCGTAACACAGTTGATAAAAATTTGTATTCGTCTCTGTAAATGAACGTAAACTGTCTACTAACAGTAAAGCAATGTGTGAGAAACACATAATTTGGTACACAAATTAAGAACGATTTTTTAATTAATTAATTAATTTATTTATTTATTTATTTACTTATTTTGCAGCCGTGGAAGTGAAGAAGGACTGGATGACTGCAAAAGAAATTAACGGTAGAACATAACTGACCTGGAGTGATTACGGTAAACTAAACAGCATTTTCAAAACTGAGATCCCGATGTGTCCGAGAAGCAAGTGCTTATTAGTACGTTTGATTTATGGCACTGAGACATCGGATTTTAATGCAAAAATCATACAAAATTTGAACGGCCACTTACCTAGCAATGCGCATGCGGGTAATTATTGGGACAGATTGCAGAACAAATTAACAGGTCAGGGACCCGACTGATCATGGCTGCAATGAAAAATCAGCACAAAAACTACTCTTATTTATGCTCTTACGTGCCATTCTATCCTTGTAGCTTGAGAAGCATAACTATAGCGGAACAGATAAACAATTGTAAGTAATCCGACTAATATTCAGTTCTGTTATCAAACTTAAATTCAGGTACGCGACATGGCACTACGGTATTGTACGGCCAAGCGGACAGTGTATCTTTCCTCTCGGGCGCTAGTCCTACGGGGTTACTGAGATCCTGTACGGCCTTGAGAATGGTACACCTGAACCCATCGATTTCACGTTCGCTCGGCATCCCGACCAGTATCCGGAACGATGAATCGCAGGCTTGATAGGTCACGAATTCTGAATTGGGATCTTACACGAAACATAACACTATCTTCTCACAAACAACCTACATCTGAATGCTGTTTCCGAATGTGAAACCCGTTGCGTACCCTTACCTTATACAGATGGTTCAAATGGCTCTGAGCACTATGGGACTTAACGTCTGAGGTCATCAGCCCCCCTAGAACTTAGAACTACTTAAACCTAACCAACCTAAGGACATCACACACATCCATGCCCGAGGCAGGATTCGAACCTGCGACCGTAGTAGTCGCGCGGTTCCGGACTGCAGCGCCTATAACCTTATACAGAGCGTAACAAAATTTGCGTAGAAACGTTCAGGGAATATTCTTCACAGCTAAAGGAATCGAATGTGTTACGTTGTCATGGGCCCTGAAACGCTATATTTAAATGCTAGAGTTCATAAATGGAAACGTTGAACGTTCACAAATGTGTGCCTGAGGTTTCCATTGGGGAAAAAAAATACTTCCGTTGCAGCTAAGACACGGTAAAAGTTAATGTACACAATTGTACCCAGAGGATCTAAAAAGGTTGGTCATGATTTGCAAACGTCCTTGCCGCCGTGGTAAAGCCAGTTCCCGTCATATCATCGAAGTTAAGCGGTGTCGGGCTGGGCTAGCACTTGGATGGGTCTACCGAGCGCTGTTGGCAAGTGGTGTACACTCGGCACTTGTGAGGCAAATTGAGGAGCTACTTGACCTAAAAGTGGCGGCTCCAGTCACGATAACTGACAACGGCCAGGAGAGCTATGTACGCATCCAGTCACGTCTATAGGCTTAGGATGACGCGGCGGTCAGTCAGCTTCTTATGTGAAGCTAATATTCATGTATTCCATGTAAGAAGTGCTCAATCAGCATTTAATCTGTATAATCTGTGTAAACATACATTAGCGCAAACGATTTCAGATTGGAATTGCTTGACGTTGTACCGAGACCTTGTCGTCTGAAATAGATAGAAATAGGCCATTACTAACCAACATGCTACTTAGACTGTATTGCTCATCCAAATACAGCATATCACTTCCCTCTATATATTACAAATTATTCTTAACCACGCTCATTGTGTTACATTTTCTTTTTTTTATTTTTCTTTGACATTTTCAGTGTATAAATTATATTCTCATCAACTAGGTAGTAACAAATTATATGGAACCATTTTAACAATTTTTAAGCATTCAGTTCGATGTAACCTCAGAGAAATCTTTATGCATTGTGTTCTTTATATTATTTTAAAAAAAGCATTAACAACTGTATACCAACAAGACTGTAAAAATGAGAAATCTTTGCTATTAGATTTAGAAGCATCCGACCCACCTTACAATTCAAGGCGGTGGGTTACTCTGTACTCTTAATGAAGTAAATAAATAAATAAATAAAAAAGTATCGTTGGATTTCCGAGAGAAGAGCCATCCCGACGAAGAGAGGAGAATTTAACAACGATTTATTTTCAAAAAAACTTTCATCCACTACTACCCCTCCACAGCAGCTAAATTAAGAAAAACGCTGATACACATGTTCCTCTACTTCTGACAGAGAAATCAAATACCAATTTTCATACCTCTAGCTTTAAACTTGCCTAGCTAGCGATATATTGTCCAAAAAAACAAAACCCTTTCATTCCCCCGGGGGTGGAACTTCGGAAAATCCCTTTCTAAAACAGCCTTAGGTATAAAATCAACACCCTCTCGAAATTTCATGTTTCTGTCCTTAGCGGTTTGGGCTGGATGATGATGAGTCAGTCAGTCAGTCTGTCACTGCCTTCTTCCCTCTACGTGTGAGATAGTTTGGTCATAACTGAATGTAGATGGTGTTACTCATATCTAGTTTGTGCTGTTACACTAAAGTGTTAATCGTTTTCGTATCTCAGCATGTGAACGTCTGAGAAATTTTGTCTTTTTTTATGCCGCATTCGCAGTGTTGAAGTTTTAATGGCCAGCAACCGACAGGACGCGGCAAGTATTGGCCGCGACCTTGATCCGGCGGCTGCGCTGAGTTCGCACATTGTTTCGCCGCGCCGCCCGTATCGGCGGTAGGTACCTGATGGAGGCGCGGCGCGGCGCGGCGCACACCTGGTGGCCAGCCCACTGGGTAGGCAGCTGGGAGGCACGCCATTGTGCCGCTCTCGATAGCCCTTGACGTCCCGCGCGCATCTCGGCGACGTCAAGTGCTGTTACCGGCTGAGAAAGGCGCGCTGGCCCGCCTGTTGCATGACCGTCCCTTTCCACTTGCGCTCCGCTACCTCGAGTCTCATCTCCGGGTAACGAGAGACACACACACACACACTCGGACGGCCTTACCGCCACAGATAACACACCATCCGCGTCGCCGCCTGCCGGGAGCGCACGATCCGATTCGGCGTCGCCGTTGCTTCCGTTTTACACGGAATATTTTTATTGCTAGTTCTACGTGACACCACGAAGTATTAATTTTAATTTTAAACTTACAAATTAAAAACAGGCTTTATTGCATGAAACCATTTAGTTTCAGTTTCACGAGGGTCACTCCAAAAGAAATGCACACATTTCTGTAAAAATACAGTTTTCATTCTGCATGTGTGAAAGTTTTACAGTGTGTAGATACATCCTTCCCGCTTGTTTTCAAACCTAGTTCAACCTGTTCCCGTGAGTGGCGCCGTCACAGCATGTCATCAAGATGGCTGCTACACTTGATGTTCGTCAGAAGCAACGTGCTGTCATAGAATTCCTGTGCTGTGAAAACGAGACAGTGGGAAACATCCACAAGAGGTTGAAAAAGGTGTATGGAGATGCTGCTGTCGATCACAGTACAGTTAGTCGGTGGGGAAGCATGTTACATGATGAAAGCGGGCATGGCAATATTGAGGATTGTCCTCGCAGCGGCAGGCCTCGTACTGCACACACTCCAGACAATGTGCAGAGAGTTAACGATGCGTATGTGACGACATTGAAGAAACTTCAAGCTCGACTCAGTCGTTTTCGACCACATCGGCAAAAGCAGGATGTTTTGCTATTGCACGACAATGCACCGCCATATGTCAGTCAAAAAATCATGGAAGCGATCACAAAACTGATGGACAACACTGAAACACCCGCCTTACAGTCCTGACCTGGCTCCATGTGACTATTATCTCTTTGGGAAACTGTAAGACTGTCTTCGTGGAGCAAGATTTGAAAATGATGACTCCCTTGTGCCCGCTGCCAAACAGTGGTTCCAACCAACAGGTTGTTCCAGAATTTTACCGCGTGGGTATACAGGCGCTGGTTCCAAAATGGCATAAGGCAGTTGAGAGGGATGGAAATTATGTGGAGAAATGAAAATATTGTTCCTAAGGATGTATCTATACACTGTAAAACTTTCAAACATGTAGAATAAAAAATGGATTAAAAAAAATAGCGTGCATTTTTTTGTTTGGAGTGACCCCCGTATTTACAAACTAAATTCACACCAATCTCCAACTGCGATTTACGTTCACCTTTCAAAGGACGGTACTAGTTCCGTACACCACCTCCGCGCGCCACCAATGGAGAATGATCTGAAGATGCAAATAACTGAAAGCGGACACCATTGTAATAAATGTTATTATACGATAAATACTGTTTGAATTTGTAATTTTAAAATTTTGCAATGAGATTTTTGTTACTCTAATAAAGTTCACAAAAATCTTTAATTTTAGTCCTCTCCAATGAAACCCTGTGTTGTGTCTTTATGTTTATGTTCGCAAACAGTGCCAAAATCTTATTAATTTAAATACATTTATTGATTACAAGGGCGCACCACTACGTGTTTCGACTTTGGTCAGTCATCTTGTAAGGTATCATATTCTGTCCGTCTACGTGTGCTAGCCCCGTTTCGCTTTGGAGTTGTCTCGGCCTGTTTCCGCTTGATGGGGGAAGGGTTTTTTTCTCGGTTGAAGATGTCGGTCTGGGCTTTCCCTAATCCTCCTAAATGGTGGAGGTGGGAACCAGCTAGGTTGATTTTAAGAGGGAGTATTTTCCCCATGACAGTTGGTGCTTTGCAACCCGTTGCAGAAAAGGTTGTTACAGTCCCCCGGGAGGCAGCACCCTACTGAAGTGCTGTAAGCAGGAGCAGGAAATGGCGACTGAGAATGCATACATTCGGTTCGTGATTTCGTGATTCTGTTTGAAAAGCCTGCAAGTTAAATAATTTTCTGAAGTAGTGTGGGGACAGATGGCATTCCACGTGAGATGGAGAATTTGCGTGTGGAGGTGTGCTCTCATTGTGTATACCAGATGGCTTTCGTGGTCAACAGGTTACTTACGAGGGAAACTCCCATCGCAATCCACTCAAACTTGATGGTAAAATGGCTCAGCTGATAGCCCGTCAAATACTGAACACATATAAAGCATGAAAACAGGAAGAAGAGGTTCTGAACTGCGAAAAAAGACGCAAAATATAAACAGTGAAAAGTCCAATGTCAAGATGTGCAACATCGAGCGAAATGCAAAAACCACGGTGCCGTTATTGTGTGGTCACAGTGTTGGACTGCAAAGCGGGAGATCCATGTTCGAATCTCTCCTGTGCTCCATTCCATTTATTTATTTATTTTCACAAAATTACGAACTTTCCGTCCCTTCATTGACTTGCCTGTTCTCCTTCTGTAGTCTTTGCACTTGTCATACGATACACTGGTTATAGAATATTAGTTATATGGTAAGAATGTACTACCATCTCAAGTAAATGTGATGCACTGTGAGAGCAGGCGAAATACCACACAGGTTGATGATGAATTCTTCTCGGGCTATCAGTCGAGTGGTGGTGTCGTCTTGTCGCAACGTTTCGATGAGGTTCGTACCCATCATCTTCGCCAGAAGTTTCGTGCCCATCATCTTCGCCAGATGATGATGGGTACGAAACTCATTGAAACGTTGCGGCAAGACGACGCCACCACTTGGCTGATAACCCGAGAAGAATTCATCATTGGAATACGCCGAGAAAGACTGCAATCTGATATACCACACAGACCTCTCACAGAAATGAACACAACAAATAAATTGTGAGAACTACTTTACAACAAGGAAGTCAAGTGTCAAAACTTGTAATATGGAACGCAAGAGTCATAACATGTAGTACTTACGTAGAAGAAATTAGAGGTACGTACGTCTGGAGGTCCGTTCCTTGCACTTCACCGTTGCAAACGGACAATACACCACGACCCCGACAGAAATTTGAATATGGTGAACAGTCACTTCAGTGACTGGATGGAAAAGAAAACATGGGACACGAGGTAGATCTGAACACAGATCCCCCACTTCGTTGCACTTCACCGTTGCAAACGGACAATACACCACGACCCCGACAGAAATTTGAATATGGTGAACAGTCACTTCAGTGACTGGATGGAAAAGAAAACGTGGGACACGAGGTAGAACACAGATCCCCCACTTCGCAGTCCAATACCGTGAGCACATAATCACGACGCTGTGGCTCTCAGATGTACAGCTTGAGCTTGGACCGTTCATTATTTCGATTTTGCTTCCTTTTTCACACTTCAGTACACCTTCTTCCTTTTTCCACGCTTGGTCCGTGTTCAGTTTCTGACGGGATCTCCACAGGGCCATCTTACCAACAAAATCGCGGGATGCGATGGGGAGTTTCCCTGACAGAATCCAAAGTGCGTTCTCGGACGTGAGCGTGGCCTTTTTCAGTAAATACTGCAATGTAGAGCCATTACCTAACTAGAGGCTGAGAGATGGACTTGGATACGATCAGTTCATGGCAATAAATTATATTTCTGGCATATGGAGATTGGAGAGCGATGTTTAAGTGCGTTTCCTTGCCTATTGACTTTGAACTGTATTCCTGATTGTTCTTACGTTAATTATCAACGCCGCGCGGGGTTAGCCGAGAAATCTGCGGCGCTACAGTCATGGACTGTGAGGCTGGTCCCGGCGGAGGTTCGAGTCCTCCCTCGAACATGGGTGTGTGTGTTTGTCCTTAGGATAATTTAGGTTCAGTAGTGTGTAAGCTTAGGGACTGATGACCTTAGCAGTTAAGTCCCATAAGATTTCACACACATTTGAATTATCAACGGCAACTTCTAATAGCTAGTCGGCAGTTGAGTACCGAACTGTTAGCTGTGAGTGTATTCCAGTCCAACGCTGCTTAAACTACGAGTAGTTAATAGATAGCTACGGAACCTTTCATTATTGACTTTTGAGTTGTCAAGTTTTAACTTGTCTCGCGGGTTGAAGAGAGGCTGGCAACAGATCTAGTGATTTGTTAATGTAGCAGTGAAGACAACGAATCCTGGGCCACGAATAAACGTTTCCAATTAAACCTGCGGATCAGTACGTCGCATAATTTGTAAAATGCAGTGACATAGTTCAGTGGTCTTCGACCACTGCCATAGTTAGTATACTATATGGCGTTTAGTCTGCATTGTATAACTGTAGGTGGTGTTGCACAATTCCTATTACAGCCTTCAAAGGGTTGTAGTGGGACCTTAGTAGGTAAGTTCTGACGAGGGATACATGTTCGGAAATTTGCTGTTTGGATATAAAAATAAGTTCGAAGATAGGGTCACTTCAAGTTTCCCACGTCACGGTATGCACACAAACTAAGGATAGTGCACCATCGTCATTACCTGTTGTAATTATGACATCACATACAACTTTCCTCCGTCTAGACAACCAGCTGCGAGCAACTGCTACGTTCGCAACTAGGACGATTGCCTGTGGTGCTCCATGGAAGGGCCGCACTGTCGATTTGAAGAGGACGTCGTTCATCACATAGAAGAG
Source organism: Schistocerca cancellata (assembly GCF_023864275.1). Taxonomy (NCBI): domain Eukaryota; kingdom Metazoa; phylum Arthropoda; class Insecta; order Orthoptera; family Acrididae; genus Schistocerca; species Schistocerca cancellata. The sequence continues at coordinate 180,973,087 of NC_064626.1, forward strand.
GATACGACAACGAAAACTCGAAATACACTCCTGGAAATTGAAATAAGAACACCGTGAATTCATTGTCCCAGGAAGGGGAAACTTTATTGACACATTCCTGGGGTCAGATACATCACATGATCACTCTGACAGAACCACAGGCACATAGACACAGGCAACAGAGCATGCACAATGTCGGCACTAGTACAGTGTATATCCACCTTTCGCAGCAATGCAGGCTGCTACTCTCCCATGGAGACGATCGTAGAGATGCTGGATGTAGTCCTGTAGAACGGCTTGCCATGCCATTTCCACCTGGCGCCTCAGTTGGACCAGCGTTCGTGCTGGACGTGCAGACCGCGTGAGACGACGCTTCATCCAGTCCCAAACATGCTCAATGGGGGACAGATCCGGAGATCTTGCTGGCCAGGGTAGTTGTCTTACACCTTCTAGAACACGTTGGGTGGCACGAGATACATGCGGACATGCATTGTCCTGTTGGAACAGCAAGTTCCCTTGCCGGTCTAGGAATGGTAGGACGATGGGTTCGATGACGGTTTGGATGTACCGTGCACTATTCAGTGTCCCCTCGACGATCACCAGTGGTGTACGGCCAGTGTAGGAGATCGCTCCCCACACCATGATGCCGGGTGTTGGCCCTGTGTGCCTCGGTCGTATGCAGTCCTGATTGTGGCGCTCACCTGCACGGCGCCAAACACGCATACGACCATCATTGGCACCAAGGCAGAAGCGACTCTCATCGCTGAAGACGACACGTCTCCATTCGTCCCTCCATTCACGCCTGTCGCGACACCACTGGAGGCGGGCTGCACGATGTTGGGGCGTGAGCGGAAGACGGCCTAACGGTGTGCGGGACCGTAGCCCAGCTTCATGGAGACGGTTGCGAATGGTCCTCGCCGATACCCCAGGAGCAACAGTGTCCCTAATTTGCTGGGAAGTGGCGGTGCGGTCCCCTACGGCACTGCGTAGGATCCTACGGTCTTGGCGTGCATCCGTGCGTCGCTGCGGTCCGGTGCCAGGTCGACGGGCACGTGCACCTTCCGCCGACCACTGGCGACAACATCGATGTACTGTGGAGACCTCACGCCCCACGTGTTGAGCAATTCGGCGGTACGTCCACCCGGCCTCCCGCATGCCCACTATACGCCCTCGCTCAAAGTCCGTCAACTGCACATACGGTTCACGTCCACGCTGTCGCGGCATGCTACCAGTGTTAAAGACTGCGATGGAGCTCCGTATGCCACGGCAAACTGGCTGACACTGACGGCGGCGGTGCACAAATGCTGCGCAGCTAGCGCCATTCGACGGCCAACACCGCGGTTCCTGGTGTGTCCGCTGTGCCGTGCGTGTGATCATTGCTTGTACAGCCCTCTCGCAGTGTCCGGAGCAAGTATGGTGGGTCTGACACACCGGTGTCAATGTGTTCTTTTTTCCATTTCCAGGAGTGTATGAGCGACGTCATGGGCATTGTCTCCACTGCGTGCTTACCGTGGAGCGGGAGATATCAAAATGACCTTTTTCCAAATTTATTTTCGTATCTCAACGGTACGTTTCCGGGCATGGGATCCTAGCCAAAACTTTATCTACCAAGTCCCCTCTACAACTCCTAGAAGCCTCTAATAGGAATTGTGAACACATCTTCTATTAACTACATCAATGAGTTTTACTGTTTGACTGTATTTTTACTATTGACAGCAGTGCCCAGAGTGGTTATTACTTTATTTAACGCCACGGTAAGAACGTCGCCATACAGGTTGTTGAGAATAATTTTATAGTACCTAAACATGATTAGATCATCGAAATAGGTAGTTAATATTTATCAGCAGCTTTTGATAGTTTTGAGAGTTGTCTTTTTTTTCAAATAGTTACTAGATTTTGGGCACCACCTGCCCAAATGCAATGCATAATGTAGCTCAAATCCTAACTCATATTACCTACTGTATCAGGCGGGCGGTTGCTAACCACTGATACGTACTCGATTTAGTTGCTACTCAGTTTCATGTTTTGAAAAGTTACTGTGCAAACGTATACCGTCGTAGTTGAAATGCTGTGTCCCAAAACAATGAATGGTATTGCTTAGGTATCTCATAAAGGCATCTCATAAACATGCACAGACGTTAATGGAGCTATAGCACAAATGAGCAAAATCTATGTTTGTCAGTGTAGGTTCCTGCAACTGTTTTTGAATGAAACAGTCATCTTCAGTGAGTGTGTCATCTTGCGGGAGGCCACTTACAACTTAGTATCTCCATCTACACAGGGTGCTGACGAAGATTAGAGATACTGTACCTTCAGCTGGAAGAGGCGCAACTGGCGTGTTACATGGTACCACTCACACTGCCAGATGGCCAGTAATCACCTGTTCCATGCTGTATGACGTGTTCAGTATCTCGTCATATCGCTACGCTTACAACGACGCTGCTTTTGTTATGGACTGTCTGGTTTTCGCTATTTGTATATACTCAGTGCGCAGCTATCGACGACTCTTGTTCTGTTTACGCTTTGTGCTTTCGTAATGGGAGTAGACACAAAAGTAACAGTGACGGGAACATTGGTTTTATAAACAACATTATGGCGCAGGAACTCGTAATGGGAGTGGACATAAAAGCAATAGTGGCAGGAACGTTGGTTTTAATAGAGGGGTTCAACAGGTAGAGCAGTACATTTTTTTCTCGGCTAGTTCCACTTGAAAAAATGCGGACTTTGTTATGGGACTTCGTACAATATCCCTGCTTCAGCTCCTTTAGTTTCATGAAGTTGCAGCAGGTGGCAGCACTACACGTAGCCTTTAAAATGAAATCTGTAACGCAGGTGCGTTCCAAAAAGAGCTATCACTGAATTTCTTATGTCATTGAATTTCTTTTGCCGGAAAATGAGAGCATCGCAAATATTCATACGTGCTTCCAGCCTGCGGAGATCTGGTAGTGAACAAAAGCATGGTGAGTAGTTGGGAGGGGCGTCCGTCATCATCGCAACCCGTCCGCTCTCTGGGTGCCGGCTGGCCGCACACAGTTGTGACTCCTACAGTTTTGGAACGTGCGGACACTCTCAATCCAGGTGATCGACGGATCGCAATCAGACACCTCACTGCCCAACTCCACGTTTCTGTTGGTAGTGTTGATACACCCGTCCACCAGTTGGGGTATTCAAACGAGTGTGCCTGCTTGGGTCCTCGCCACTTAGTAGAATTGCATAAAGATCAACGGAAGACTTCTTCTTTTAGTGTTTAATCCTGAGGTTGGTTTGCAGCAGAGCGCCATTCCTCTCTTCTATCTGCCTTCCTCTTTATTTCAACGTATGTCTTACATCCAACGTCATTCATGATCTGTTGCATGTATGATATCCTTGGTCGCCCTCGCCGATTCCTTCCCTCAGTAGCTCCTTCTGCTATTGTTCCAATGATGTTGTTGTGTCGTAGGATGTGGCCTACAAGTATGTCTCTTCTTGTTTGGATGAGGCTCCACAGAGATCTGGTTTCCTGTACTCTTCTAATCACCTCTTCATATGTTACTTTCTCTCTCCAGCTGATCATCATCCTTCTATAGCACCACATCTCCAAGGCCTCTAGCCGTCTTCTCTCTTCTCTTCCAATCGTCCAAGTTTCACATCCGTATAGGGCCACACTCCAAACGAAACCTTTCATGATACGTTTCCTTATTTTCAGATTGATGTTGTTGCTGGTGAGTAAGTTCCTTCTCCGATTAAATGCAATTTTGGCCTTTTGTATTCTGCTATGGGTTCGAACCGACGGCCGGGGTGGCCGAGCGGTTCTAGGCGCTACAGTCTCGAACCGCGCGACTGCTACGGTCGCAGGTTCGAATCTTGCCTCGGGCATGGATGTGTGTGATGTCCTTAGGTTAGTTAGGTTTAAGTAGTTCTAAGTTCTAGGGGACTGATGACGTTAGAAGTCCCATAGTGCTCAGAGCCATTTTTTGTAGCCAAAATATTGGGGAATAATATGGTGCATTGGGATCCAGAATAAAACTAACCTGCTTTCAGAAAAAAATATGTTGCATTATTTATTGAATGCCCATCGAATAAACAGTATAGTAATGCGGGCACATACCCGGAAACAATTTTTAAATTTTTTTTTTTTTTTTACTACGTACATGGCTGACGGGCCAGATGTAAGTGACAAGTGAGCTCTGTGGTGGCGAATGCGACCCGAGAGGTCGTGTCTTGGAGCTCACAAACCCACGGCCTTGCACCTTTGCACGCCGCGTCCTCGTGTCGTGTGCGGACGGTTAATCGCCGACCGAGAGTTGGCCGTGGGGGAGAGCAGAGCAGAGCAGTGGAGAGGAGTGGAGCGGCAGCCCGGGCCCGTTTAAAAATACGGCTCGGCGCTGCCCCTCAGCCTCGGCCGCGGCCCGGAGGCCTCGCTAGGTCAACAGCCGCGCCGCGCGCCCGGCGGCAAAAACTGGGCACATGTCGCAGGGGCAGCGCGCCGCCCACCCACACCCCTACTGCGGTGCAGCCGTGGCAGCAGCCCACCACACCACGGAACTTCGTTCTCTGGCAACCGCCGAAACGCGAGCGTACGGAATATCCAGACGGCGCTATTGGATGGAAGCATTTCATTCAAATAAGAAACAGCATGTCACTGTTAAGGCAGAGGCTTGAAGCACCCCCTACACGCTCAAGAATACTCCCCAATTTTTCATGAAGCGCAGTAATTTTAAACGTCTAGGGGAGAGATTGGAAAGTTTGCGCAATATCAAATACTTTGAAATATTTTGCGCTTCCCAGAAATATTGTGCCTTCTGAGGGCAGTATTGACATTTACACTACTGGCCATTAAAATTGCTACACCAAGAAGAAATGCAGATAATAAACGGGTATTCATCAGACTAATATATTATACTAGAACTGACATGTGATTACATTTTCACGCAATTTGGGTGCATAGATCCTGACAAATCAGTACCCAGAACAACCACCTCTGCCCGTAAAAACGGCCATGATACCCCTGGGCATTGAGTCAAACAGAGCTTGTATGGCGTGTACAGGTACAGCTGCCCATGCAGCTTCAACACGATACCACAGGTCATCAAGTGTAGTGACTGGCGTATTGTGACGAGCCAGTTGCTCGGCCACCATTGACCAGACATTTTCAATTGGTGAGAGATCTGGAGAATGTACTGGCCAGGGCAGCAGTCTAACATTTTCTGTATCCAGAAAGGCCCGTACAGAACTTGCAACATTCAGTCGTGCATTATCCTGCTGGAATGTAAATTTCGCAGGAATCGAATGGAGGGTAGAGCCACGGGTCGTAACACATCTGAAATGTATCGTCCACTGTTCAAAGTGCCGTCAATGCGAACAAGAGGTGACCATCGTGATGCTGTAAACGGATCCTGGATTCATCCGAAAAAATTACGTTTTGCTATTCGTGTACCCAGGTTCGTCGTTGAGTACACCATCGCAGGCGCTCCTGTCTGTGATGCAGCGTCAAGGGGAGCCACAGCCATGGTCTCCGAGCCATGCTGCTGCAAACCTCGTCGAACTGTTCGTGCAGATGGTTGCTGTCTTGCAAATGTTCCCATCTGTTTACTCAGGGCTCCAGACGTGGCTGAACGATCCGTTACAGCCATCCGGATAAGATGCCTGTCATCTCGACTGCTAGTGATACGAGGCCATTGAGATCCAGCACAGCGTTCCGTATTACCCACCGATTCCATATCCTGCTAACCGTCATTGGATCTCGACCATGGCGAGCAGCAATGTCGCGATACGATAAACAGCAATCGCGATAGGCTACAATCCGACCTTTATCAAAGTCGGAAGCGTGATGGTACGCATTCTCTTACTTACATGAGTCATCACAACAACGTATCACCAGGCAACGCCAGGCAACTGCTGTTTGTGTATGAGAAATCGGTTGGAAACTTCCCTCATGGCAGCATGTTGTAGGTGTCGCCACCGGCGCTAACCTTGTGTGAATGCTCTGAAAAGCTAATCATTTGCATATCACAGCATCTTCTTCCTGTCGGTTAAATTTCGCGTCTGTAACACGTCATCTTCGTGGTGTAGCAATGGCCAGTAGTGTACTGGCCAGTCACTCGTGTGCTACAGACTATGGATATTATTGTGTTCAATGTTCGTTGTCGTAAAACAAGACGAAATAGCATTGTTATTAGAGTGTATCGAAATGTATACATCATTTTCGGCACTGTGTCATTGAGGGGTGTTAGGGCAGATGAGTACAAAACCAAAAATGTTCAAATATGTGTAAATGAATAAGGGACCAAACTGCTGAGGTCATCGGTTCCTAGACTTACACACTATTTAAACTAACTTACGCTAAGAACACCACACACCCCTGCCCGAGGGAGGACTCGGATCTCCGGCGGAAAGGGCCGCGCAATCCGGGACATGACGCCTCTAACCGCGCGGCTACAAAAACAGCAATGCTAAGAATGGACGAGTCCTCTCTTGCTCAGAAGGTACGGGTTAAAGCCGCGAAGGTCGAAATGTTTCAAAAAAATAATCAATGCAAAATTATGAATAAAAGCGTACACTGAGGTAAAAAAAGTCATGCAAAGCGACATACACATATACAGATGGCGATAGTATCGTGAACACAAGATATAAAAGAATAGTGCATTGGCTGAGCTGTCATTTGCACTCAGGTGATTCATGTGAAAAGATAGTTCAAATGGTTCAAATGGCTCTGAGCGCTATAGGACCTGACTTCTGAGGTCATCAGTCCCCTAGAACTTAGAACTACTTAAACCTAACTAACCTAAGGACATCCATGCCAGAGAAAAGATGATCAACGTGGTTGTGGTCGCATGACTGGGTTAATAGACTTTGAAACGCAGCATGATAGTTGAAGCTAGTCGCATGAGACATTCCAGGAAATTCAATGTTCCGAGAACCACATTGTCAAGACGGTGTCTAGAATACCAAATGTCAGGCATTACCTTTCACCACGGACAACGTAGCGGCCGAACGCCTTCAGTTAACGACCGAGACCATCGGTGCTTAAGTAGAGTTGTGAGTGCTAACAGACAAGCAACACTGCTTGAAATACCAGCGGAAATCAATGTGGGACATACAGTGAAAGTATCCCTTAGGACAGTGCGGAGAAATTTGGCGTTAATGAGCTGTGGCAACAGACGTCCGACGCGTGTGCCTTTCCTAACAGTACGACTTGGCCTGCAGCGCCTCTCCTGGTTTCGTGACCATATAGGCTGGATCGTAGAAGATTGGAAAACCGTCGCCTGGTCAGATGAGTCCCGGTTTCAGTTGCTAAGAGCTATGGCAGCGGCCTACCACACCAGCACGACTTCAACTTGGGTTCGAGTGTGTCGCAGACACCACGAAGCCAAGGACCAAAGTTGTCAACACACGCAGTGGTGCAGAGGAAGCCCAGACCAACATTTTTATAGGGGGCACTTGCTCTACCAAGTCGAGAAAGTACTTCAAAGTTTCCTGAAAAACTACGTAAGATATAGCGCATGCGCGTCGCGTGAGATTTCCGTAGTACTTCCCTCTCTACGCGCAAACTGCTAGGCCTAGCAAAATTTGGTTTACTTTTGTACAAGCATACGTTTTCGTTAGTGGCGCGGTTCTCTAGTTACTGAAGAAAAACCTTCGAAAGTGGCCTTCAAACGGATTCACACCCGCACATTCACCCCCGCCCCCTTCCTCCGATCAGAATTTTTAGTATATTGTCCACGGCACTCCCCCCTACCACTGTACAAAAATTTGCGGCTACGGAATTATTTCCAGTGTAAGATCTTTGTTCGTCACTGACTGCGTCCGATGTTTCGTTAACATGCCCGTCAAGAAAATGAAAGAAAAATGCATTCTATAAACCTTACGCAAACACTAATTACATTGACAATTCGATCCAAATTTAACACTTACATCGCAGTATTAACGTAACCAGAAGGCCAGACAAACCAAACGATTTAACAGTGAACTTCATGCTGTTAAAATTCACAAATTTTTTGGTGAAATTTACACAAGAGTCAGTTTTATAATTTGGAAGTGCACAAAATGAGCCGGTGGGTAACAAAGTTCGATCAGTGGAGATCAAACTCGTGTAGTGACAAGTTTTTGTGCAGTTGTAGGAGGAGTTGCCACGAACATTATACTAAAAATCCTGATCGGTGAGGGGTGAGCATGGAGTTGGGGGGAGGGACATTTGAAGGTCACTTTCGTACGTTTTTCTTGAATAATTCGAAAACTGCAGCTGCTAGCGAAAACGTATCCCAGTAAAAAATTAAACTACATCAGATTTCCGACAAAAAGATCCTTTTCATGTTTTATATATCACTATTAGTCTACTCTTAGAGAGCGAGAGAATATGAAAATAAGGAGCGATGCGCAATCGCTGTACCTTAGGTGATTTTGTAGGACAATTTTAGGCACATTCCCGACTTGATAGACCGAGTGTCCCGTGCAAAACTGTTGGTCTCGACTTCCCCTATACCACTGCGATACTTTGCGAAAATTTTCATTTATACTCTGTATATCACGCGAAAAGATCACTAAGTAAAATAACAGACATTGGAGCTCATACGAATACTTACCAACAGTCATTCTCCTTCCCGCGCTCCATTCATTACGGAAAAGGAGTTGAAGCATGCAGGGGGGGGGGGGGGGGCCGGCGGGAGGAGAGGGGAGAGGAGAAAGATAAGAAACAGATGTACAAGAAAAACCGTCCGCCACTTAACGTAACGTGGCTCTCAGGGTATAGATGTAAATGTAGAACACCGGAAGGGGCTACAGCATTAATAGTGGAGATACATTATCTTTGTAATCTGTTGGCGTGATATCCGTCATCTGAAGCGCGTAGAAAGCTGTCACGAATTCACTTTCTCGCTATAGTAAGTAAACGGACACGGATTTATCCTTTACGATCTCATGGGTCCTTACACATGCTGAGGCGATCGTTTCTGTGCCTGACGATAGTCCTGTATGATCGAAATTAGCCTAAAAGTCAGTTTTCTTAAAATGATTTTCATATCTGACTCCTGTTATTATCTGTTCATTTCTATCTAAGTACCCAGGTAAATATTCGCGAGCCCATAGAGACGGGAGGAATATTATGTGCCACGTACTGTCGAAGACAGTAAGAACCCTGACTGCTGCGTGCAAACGTGTTCTGAAAACTAATGTCTTTGCACTATAGAGAAACACATAAATAATATGTTTTCTTCCAAAATGCGAAAAATGTCAATAAAGAGAAATGCAGTAATGTTGCAAGTTTACAGAACAGAGGACTTGAAGAGGGAATGTAATTACGACTGGAGAGCAAGAGTCTTCGGAACAATAATGCTCCACTTTCTGACTGTCCGTCGGCAAGCATAAAGCTAGCTTTGAAACTCAGCTCGGAGGAACTGGAGCTTACTAAGGACAGTGATAAAACCATTATTCACACATCACATTTCACAGGCTCGACGGTCCCAGTCTCCTGAGGTCGGTCGACTTCTAGTTTGACTGTGTAGGCATGCACCACGGTCACATTACACAGACATCAGTGTCACATGTTGTCAGTCATCCTATGAAGTGTGACATCAACGTTTCGAGCAATTTTTCTCTGACGTTTTCTAGAGGCTACACAAACGTCAGTAAAATTGAAATGTTGTTGTGATCTCCGGTCCAGAGACTTGTTTCATACAGCTCTCCATGCTACCCTATCCTGTGCAAGCTTCTTCATCTCCAAGTACCTTCTGCAACCTACATACTTCTGAATCTGCTTAGTGCATTCATCTCTTGGTCTCCCTCTACGATTTTTACCCTCCACGCTGCCCTCCAATACTAAACTGGTGATCTCTTGATGCCCCAGAACATGACCTACCAACCGATCCCTTCTTCTAGTCAAGTTGTGGCACAAATTCCTCTTCTCCCCAATTCTCTTCAGTGCCTCCTCATTAGTTACGTGATCTACCCATCTTATCTTCAGCATTCTTCTGTAGCACCACATTTCGAAAGCCTCTATTCTCTTCTTGTCTAAACTACTTGTCGTCCATGTTTCACTTCCATACATGGCTACACCCCATACAAATACTTTCAGAAAATACTTCCTGACACTTAAATCTATACTCGATATTAACAAATTTCTCCTCTTCAGAAACGCTTTCCTTGCCATTGCCAGTCTACATTTTATATACTCTCTATTTCGACCAACATCAGTTATTTTGCTCCCCAAACAGCAAAGATCATCTAAAACTTTAAGTGTCTCATTTCCTAATCTATTTCCCTCAGCATGACCTGATTTAATTCGACCACATTCCATTATCCTCGTTTTGCTTTTGTTGATATTGAACAGTTTAAATGCAACCACTCTAATTTAGTTCGAAACTGAATAACATTATATCCAGATTCCTATTTTTTATGATACAGTTCACCTAAGTTTGCAAACTGTGTACCGAACATGATTACCACCTTAAACTCTTATCTACTTCAACCCGCATATTAACACTTCTCTTGAATCGCGTATATTTCGTATTATCTATAACTGGCGTAAGTTGCTATCATTGTCTTCATAAGGAGATTTCACATGATTCATGCCAACCGTTTTAGAATAAATTTGATCTCTGCGGGTAGACTGTTACATGCTGTATTATGGACATAGATGGCTTCCGTAAAGCCTCCGACCAGGAAGTACCATTTTCATGAACATTGTTTCTTCAACGCGATGTTAGCGTGTGCTACGTATATAATTTTAATACTTTCCGCAGTACATCAAATATTTTATTCAAATCTAGTGCCGCAGCAGTGAATTTACTAAAAGGTAGAGTCATAAATTACAAGTCACGTAACTTTAACTACATTGTTATTAGTTTGGACGGCGCTGGTCTGAAGCAACGGAATTTAATTTATATGTTTCCATCGGTATTTTTGAGATATGTTTACATCAGTTCGTCAAGTGAAGCAAAGGCAGTTAACTCACAAGCCGTGAAACCGATTTAGCTGCGGTTATTCTGCTTTGATATAAAGGCAGCAGCTGGAGTTCGAAAATACTGACAGGATTCTCGCCTTCTGCCCTGGACGGTGGTGTCACGTAGTTCGCCTAAGATATATGATACGCTGTGTGAGTTTGATTCATTGCTTCTGAGCTGGCTTCACATGTTTTATTTTCCAGCTACTACAGAGAACCACCGAATTCGCAGTAGCTCTTTTCATTCTCAAGCAGTACCTCTGCTACATGTGTGTTGCTTATCTGCATCTCACGTTAGCAGCTACTATTCTTCGCACCCATTGGGCTATGGTTAACTGTTCTTATCTACACGTATTCTAACAAGAACAATACACCAGCACATTTAGTCCTTGTATTATAAAGTATTGTTGTGTTCGGAGCAGAGTACACGTCAAAGGGAAAGTCCCATTCAACGAACAGAGGGAGACTATGTTTCCGTTTTACCGGTGTGTTGTGGTAGACACAAACTTCTCATTGTGCGATTCAGCTACTGGCCATGTTCAAAAGACTACAGAATCACAGTATGTGCTAATACTTAGTATCAGTAACAATGATGACGAATCTTGTATCACGTTTATGGAATGTTTGATCTTGAGGATGTTAACATGGGCTACCTGCGTGATTACTTTTCCGATACTTCATTCTGATTGTTGTACAACCCTCTGAATATGGCAAGTGGCGTAAACGTATAAGGAGAAGTGACTACACTTTTATGATCATTATTGGAAAATTTGATTCGTCAGTCGGTTTCTGATCGTGAATCATACGCCTGCTTCGTGCAACCTCAATGCGTTTGTCATTATTCACCTGAAAGAATAGAGTAGGTAGCGCAATGGATTCGTATTAGCGAAGTCAGCAGTTCTGATTTTTGACCGATCATTTACGTTTCCCGTAGTTTCCATAGATCGCTCACTGCATATACCGAGGTGGTTTCTGTGAAAAGCGCACTGGTGATTTCCTTTCCTATTCTTCCTCAACAGTACGAGACCCCACGACCAATTTATTGTTTATTTTTAGCTATACACCCAAAACCATATCACATCGATAGGTTCAATTGTCCTAAACTAATTAATACTAATTATAAAAGCCGGCCGCGGTGGTCTAGCGGTTCTAGGCGCTCAGTCCGGAGCCGCGTGACCGCTACGGTCGCAGGTTCGAATCCTGCCTCGGGCATGGATGTGTGTGATGTCCTTAGGTTAGTTAGGTTTAAGTAGTTCTAAGTTCTAGGGGACTGATGACCACAGATGTCAAGTCCCATAGTGCTCAGAGCCACTAATTATACAAAGTTTTCGCCTCAGATCTGACCTCAGCGTATTTTCAAATATGTCAATTTACCGAACTGTATCATAGCAATACGTCTGATTTTTGGTCTGTAGATGAATGATATATCTAAAACAACCGAAACCTTGTTTCTCACATGCCTCTAGCACAGCGCAAAGCTAGGGAACAGTTTGAAGAATGAAAAAAAAAATCACAGGAAACCGTCTGAAAATCTGTTTTACTGCTAGGTTTCTGTCAGTTAATAAACAAAAATCATTTTTCAGAAGAAAACATGAGCACCTTCATTTTGAGACCGTTATGAAAATGTTGAAATATTTTACCTAACGGTAACAAAGCATTAGGTCAGAAAACCGTTGGACATGATAAAATAAGCTGTCCAGATGCAGAAAAATTTAATATCAGGTAAGTTTAGTGCAGCTCCTTACTAATGAGATGGCTTTTCGACATTCAAAAATCATTATAAGACTGTTTTGAGGCGTACTTCTAGACAATGAGCAAGCTGCAACTCTCAAATTGTGATATGATTAATAAAGAGATTACTCGAAACCATAGTACTGAAGGATTTGTTAAATAAATTGCACTGTGAAGAAAGTGGGATAAAGTTCGGGCTTATCAACTTAATCGTCATCAGCAAAATCACCCTCCAGGTCATTAGCAATTTCTTGATTGTCTTCTTATGGAAAACAAATATAATTAGTAAAAATCCCTATAACTGTACAAAAATTTTAAAAACAAAATGAACCGGTTTGCTATGGAACAATTCGATAAACTTTGTTTATATTTTTAAAAATGAGCTCAGAAATATGCTACGCTAAAAGTATCTGAAAACAAACATTTTCGTAATAAAATGGCAGAATCTATGTTCATTTTTAAATATCAAACGTATTATGGTAATACCACAGCTCTTTTTTCTCTTTTTACGTAGCAGAAATGGACTGGCGTGCAGCTGTGACGTTTCCACCGTTACTGCCCACCAAGTCGGGTTCAGAACTGTCTAATCTAATGATTTTATGCTGTTTTGGCCGTAAAACGATGACCATGGTTTTGGCCGTGGGCTCTCGTACTATACGAGCGTACGCTCTGTTCTCATGACACCCTCATCGACGGAATATTAAAGCGCGATATTCCTTTTCAATATCAGGGCTCCAGTAATGTATCTGTCCTTACAAAATAAATATGAGAGCACCTCTTAGGAAAATAAGCTTTACTTATTTAAATCATAGTGGCCAAATTTCAGTTTATAAATTGCACTGTATTGATTTATTTTACAAGAAAATGTTGCGGGTGAGACACACATTTAGTTTCTCAGTTTCCGAAGGTAGGCTCAGTGGTTCACAAGGGGGAAAAAACTCTTGAGTGCTATCATGTAGGTAAAACTATAAGCAAACATAGCTTCTACACGTACAATATCTCAACCAGCGTATCGAAGCAAGGCTACATTTGAATCGAATATACGCCTCAGTTTGGTAACCGATGCAATTTTTGTTACACATTCTTATGGCTTGGTGGCACAATGGTAAGGTGCCTAAGTGTGACTATTTTTGTCATTTATCAGTTCTTTCACCTCTGGGAATATTTGTTATTGTGAAAAATACCGAGTAGGACTGTTGTTCGGAATCCGCGTCCAACTATTGGTCCCCTCCTCTCCCCCCCTCCCCACCACCCCTCCAGCTGGCTGGAAAAGTCAGCCCAGAAGTCGGAGCAAGACAACGGCACACCACTTCCAACAGACCCGCGACCAGTAAAGCGCTACGGAGTTGAAACCAATTTTCGGGCTGATTACAGCTTTACCTTATATCTCCGCGTTGGCCTAATCTCTAAAAAACCATTAAAATTGGGATACAAACAGAGCAAAACTCACACCATTCGCAGAGAGATTGTAATATAATAATTCTAATACTGTTGAGAGGAGAGTCCAGGGGAATAATCATAAAGCTAAGATTTTATTTTGGGAAGGTGAATTTCTCCTTATTAGTCTGATCCAATAGACGGCCACGCTACAGAGACATAGTCTTCGCTGTTAACAATACAGGAACAGGAGTTTCTGTGACTCCGGCAGCTGCCTGCCAACTGCCAAGCTGACTGACGGTGGTATTTCCTTAGACCATTTAAAATGTGCTGCAAGGGAGGTATACAATACACGCCGATTGCTTTAGTCGAAGATTATTTGACTCTTTTAAGAGATAGAGACTTCCCGTTATCTTTCTTCTGACTTTCCGCTGACGTCAGGTATTTACCCAGTACCATTAAGTTGGAAGTAATAATACGAGCTATTTTGACGGAGTGAAAATTTTCCAGAGAAATGATACTGTTGAGCGAAGGGGATAACAAACGAGATGCTGCACACGACTCTTCACAAGTTGTTTTCAATTACCCATATTACAGCACATCTGTATGCACTTGTAGCAACAGAGGTACTAATAGAGGTAGCTGGAAGTGGTCCCATACAGACTTACATTGGTACATATATCCCTTACTGTCAGGCAACAATCGTTGTGGTGGTAAGAACCACCTATCTTTTATAGTTCAGGAGATACGATCTCAGACGTCATGAGCAATGAGAAGTGTGAAAAACTGCCGCATCACGCATGACATTTAAATGTGTTACTTCCGTGCTATTAACTCTATTTGCAATAAATTCCGCAGACACATTCACAAAAAAATGGTTCAAATGGCTCTGAGCACTATGGGACTTAACTTCTGAGGTCATCAGTCCCCTAGAACTTAGAACTACTTAAACCTAACTAACCTAAGGACATCACACACATCCATGACCGAGGCAGGATTCGAACCTGCGACCGTAGCGGTCGCGTGGTACCAGACTGTAGCGCCCAGAACCGCTCGGCCAACCCGGCCAGCTCACATGTTTACATAGCAACATTTTACAGACTTCTTTCTACGATTGTTTCATAATTTCAAAGGTGTTTTCACGAATACATGGAAATCGAATTTTTTCAGGGCTTCAAAACAAAACAGTTCATTTTTTGTTTTCATTTATAATAGAAAATTGGCAAAATGAATACCCAGCAATGCCAGGTTTGTCAGTAAATGTTCAAATGTGTGTGAAATCTTATAGGACTTCGCTGCTAAGGTCATCAGTCCCTAAGCTTACACACTACTTAACCTAAATTATCCTAAGGACAAACACACACACCCATGCCCAGGGAGGAGTCGAACCTCCGCCGGGATCAGCCGCAGAGTCCATGACTGCAGCGCCTTAGACCGCTCGGGATTTGTCAGCAAGTAATAAATAAAAAGACAAGTACGACTGTTGCAAGCACAGTGAAATTCCTCAAGTAGTCGTCTGTTTCATGTTCTGCTGACGGTGGTCACGTGTGTGCCCACTATCTGGACTTCAAGTAGCGTTTGGAAATCGTTTGGATGGATGATTGCGCGTCACTAGAGGATCCTGTCATTGCGATAATAACGCTGTATTTGAGAAAGGACTTCTTCGATACAATAATTCGCTCTGGTTGAACACCACTGACTCATGCCCCCCCACCTGCCCCGCTACCCCCCCCCCCCCACATACCCACACACACACACACACACACACACACACACACACACGGAGTGAAAGATGGATTGGGGGAGTAGAAGAGAGACAGAAGAAGCAGGAAAATCCTGAATATATTTTACGTCTTCTTTTAGTACCGTTTCTTGTTCTACAGCTAGTAAAAACCAGTACCACCCTTGAACAGCTTTAAGCTTCCACGCTTCATCGGAGTAACAAAAGCAAAAAAGTGGTCTCGGTCCAGCAGCGTAGTAACTGAATGAACGCCGGGCGGCCGTCCCACGGAGTGAGGAGGTGATGATTATTTTTAGAAGTGACCACCCCTGTGCGCGTTGCTCTTGTTGGCGGGCAGCGAGAGGCAGGGGGCCGGGCCTACACGGTGAATGGTGGGAACAAGCTGGGGATTAGGCGGCCGGCGAGCTAAGCACATGCTAATCCTGCTGAGGCGTCGCCCGGTGGCGAACAGGTGTGGCCCGTGCCACGGCTCTTGTTGTGACGCCCTGCCAGCGCACACGCTCTGCCCGACGTCTTGTTCACAAAGCGCTTTCCCAGGAAGCGTTTATATGCTGCTGCCTATAGATTGAGGAAACCTCCGCTGTACATCAAGCGAACGGTTCTGAGTCTAAAACCTCCATGCCGAACTAGTCAGTTAACTGCACGATTTCTTGCAAAGCTCCTTACTCATCAGGGTAAAATCACTGGTGACAAGCGAAATCCACATTTCGCGAACAGGAACAAGGATGTCGTGCTAAGCTGCGTTTACACATGTAACTAAAGTGGCACCATAGTAAGAGGCAATACATCTCAAACAGCTGTCAAAAAACGTTCCACGGAGAAACACAAGAAGTAAAATACACTGAAGCGCCAAGGAAACTGGTATAGGTATGCGTATTCATATACAGAGATATGTAAACAGGCAGAATACGGTGCTGCGGTCGGCAACGCCTGTATAAGACAAAAAGTGTCTGGCGCAGTTGTTAGACCGGTTACTGCTCCTACAATGGCAGCTTATCAAGATTTAAGTGGGTTTGAACGTGGTGTTATAGTCCGCGCACGAGGGATGGGACACAGCATCTCCGAGATGGCGATGAAGTGGGGATTTTCACGTACGATCATTTCACGGGTGTACCGTGAATATCAGGAATCCGGTAAAACGTCAAATCTCCCACATTGTTGCGGTTGGAAAAAGATCCTGCAAGAACGACACCAACAACGACTTAAGAGAACCGTTCAGCGTGACAGAAGTGCAACCCTTCTGAAAATTGCTGCAGATTTCAGTGCTAGGCCATCAGCAAGTGTCAATGATAAACCCATTCAACGAAACGTCATCGATATGGGCTTTCGGAGCCGAAGGCCCACTCGTGTACCATTGATGACTGCACGACACAAACCTTTACGCCACGCCTGGGCCCATCAACACCGACTGGCTGGACGAGTCTCGTTTCAAATTGTATGGAGCGGATGGACGTGTACGGATATGGAGACAAACTCATGAATCCATGGACCCTGAATGTCAGCAAGTGGCTGTTCAAGCTGGCGGAGGCGCTATAATGGTGTGGGGCGTGTGCAATTGGAGTGTCATGGGGTTCCTGATACGTCTAGACACGACTCTGACAGGTGACATGTACGTAAGCATCCTGTCTGATCACCTGCATCCATTCATGTCCATTGAGTATTCCGACGGACTTGGACAATACAGGCGGGACAATGCTACACCCCACACGTCCAGAATTGCTACAGAGTGGCTCCAGGAAAACTCCTCTGAGTTTAAACACTTCCGCTGGCCACCAAACTCCCAAGACATGATCGTTATTGAGCATATTTCGGATGCCTTGGAATGTGCTGTTCAAAAGAGATCTTCACACTCTCGTACTCTTGCAGATTTATGGAAAGCCCTGCAGGATTCATGATGTCGATTCCCTACAGCACTACTTCAGACATTAGTCGAGTCCATACCATGTCGTGTTGCGGCACTTCTGCGTGGTCGCGGAGACCCTACACGGTATTAGGCAAGTGTACCAGTTTCTTTGGTTCTTCAGTGTATATTGTGATACATAAAGGACAGAGAAAGGAAGATAGTGAAATCATCGGCAAGACAAGTTTTACGTCAGCAAATTAGTTACATCAAAGCGGGTGAAACACTCTACATATGTAATGTTATTCTGACCCAAGAAAATAATTAAGAGCCGGAGACACCTTTAAGATCGAAACTACATGTTAGTATGTACAATTCAATTTTAATGGCTAACATAGATAATTAAAGGCACTATCTATACATCCTAAATCGGATATTTGCACAGATAAATTATTTAATATGAATTGAAGGGTTTAAACACGAACACAACAATTTATTCAACGAAAACATAATATTTCACAGAGATCATGAATGGAATGTGAAATGCTGTACAAATTCTTTGTGCAGACTAACTAATCGAGATGTTGATCTGCAGCATTACTCGAACCAAAAGAAAATATCCTTCTGACACTAAAAACAGTCTAAAATTTACTCTTGAATATTGTTAGTGAAATACAGTGACTGCTGACCAGACAGTAATAGAAAAAATTTTACATTTACCACACCAGTGCTGGACCTGAGAGAGTTGGTCGTGTTGATTTCCACAAATTCGGAGCAAGAAAATGCCTAACATGCCGGTGCTGCTAATTATGTTCACCGTAATTTATTCACTGACAGTCGTACAGAACACTGATATCGTGTGAATGGTTCTGCGGTAGAGTTTGAGTGTCACGCTGTTTTCACAACGACTTTGGACCCTGCTTGACTGTTAGGTTGCACGTCATTGTCTGCCTCAATTGTATGTCGCTGATATGCTCACAATACACATAGATTCCCCTCTCCAAATGAACTCTGCGCTCACTAACGTCTCTGGCCACGGATTCTGACCCACTCTTCTTCACGTCTAGCCATTTACTTTTTAATATTTATACAGAATCTTATGCGAGGCTATTTCTTCCTGCCAAACCATACATTCTTCCTAATAGTGCAAAATGCACACAGGGCAATTCAATAGCGGTGTTCCTTCTAGTACACAAAATTCAGCCAATACAGCTCATCAGCGTAAAAAACCAATCACACTCCTCCGTCCCCTTCCACGTCTTAAAAAAGTGCCATTTCAGCTCCAACTCCATGATTTCACTGACAACTTTTCAATGGTTCCTTTTCGAGTCCAGGAACTAGCCTCGCATCAGAGGTACCCTAGAAACTAGAAAGCTGTTCATGAGGCTAGCCCATTATTTTCAGCAAACCATGTTTCTTTCAAAAACCATAAGATGCTTATTTCAAAAGGCTCGCTAAAACACGACAAGGCGCTGCTCCCCTGATGCTAGAGTCGCCCCCCTTCCCTTAATTCAGCCACTGGCCGGGCCCCGTTATAAAATGCACAATGGTCTGTTACCCTCCGTGGCTGGCTCCAGTTACCCAACTTCTGCTGAAACAAACACATGAGGCTCCAGTCTGGGCTGGCGGCAAAAAGGCTGCTTCTTTCGCCGCATTCACTGCCCTTCGTGAACCTGATTCAGTGCACTGTCTCTTCTCACGCACGCAAAAATCATCCAGAAAACATGAGAGTACAGCATCGTATTAAATAAGAGAAATTGAAGGTAGGAAGAGCTCAATATGAACAGTCTTTGTGATTCAGTATGCGTTAATAAGAACATTGATGTTGGATAACACCCCATTATCACTCTCCAACCAGTGAATCATCCTCATACTAAATAAAAAGGCATGCAAAATCGCCTCCCCGCATTTCAATTGGACCCACAAATCCTGTATAGTATGCACAATTTCATGGTCAGTATTTACATCATTGGTGATTTACGTTATATTGGCATTAGTCCATAGTCTAAGGCATGTTTCTATGTACAATCTCTACTAATTCTGGATATGTCAACTGAGGCTGTAAACAGGTCACAAGACTAGAATATCATTTTAGTAATTCATATGTGCACTTTGCGACATGCCCGCGTAACGAAAATCAGAAGGAGGAATAAGATCAAGCAGCTGTATGGGAAGGACGTGTCGAGAAATGAGAAACGCCCACTTTTGGCCACAGCAGGAGTATACAAAATTCCTTGCACAAGCAGATAGTTGCATGTGGGAAATATTAAAAGAACACTTGAATTCTGCGATGTCTACGCTACCTTTAAAGTTATACCCAGCATTAGAAGACGAAACGTTTGCTACACAAATGTGCCTTGGAGTACGGCTTTATGCTCATGTAACAAAAATCGCCAATGATTGAAATTCCATACTGATTTTCTGCAGACGCGGATCAGACCAAGATAAGAGCCGAAGCTTATAGTGAATGTTTAATTTTTATGAAACTTCATTTTTTTATAGGCTTAACACGCCACATGGGCCGTGGTTACATAATACGAAAGCCGATCAGGCCGAAAGCAACACAGGTGCAGAGCGTTCTCGGCGTGCGCCTAAATACGGAAACGAGCCTCACGCCATAGCGAGCAAAGTAGCGCTGCACGCCGATAAACGAGAACGCTTACACGGACTAATGGCGGCCTAAAGATGTACCAACAACTGATTTCACGGCCGGCCGGGCACAGATCTTGATGTGTATTTCACGTGCGGTAGTTGGCGCGCCCCAGGGGCTCCTAATGGCTACGGAGCGAGCCTGGCGAACCAGCCGCATCGAGGGGCGGAATTGCGCTCGGGGGATCGACCAGATGCTCTCGCTAAAGTGTTGCGCCCGGGTCGCCAAGCTGCCAACACAGAACGTGTTTCACAAGAGAAGCAAGTACTCCGTGTATTTTTCGTTAACATCTTTGGCATTGTTTCTCGGCGCACCTGAGAGTAAGTGTGAAGTAGCATGAGGAAAGAATGAGAGAAGTGAACGCCTGTATTGTAGTGTAAGAAACACGATGCTTTTGAAGTTGATGGCAGTGGTGTTGGGCTTTGACGGAGGCTATTTCTACGAGCTATGTTCAATAAGTAATGCAATACATTTTTGTATCGGACAGTTTCCGTTGAAAAAATGCGGAATTTGTTGTAGAACATAGTGGGATATTCCCACTTCAGCCCCTATAGTTTCATGAAGATCCCATAGCCTCCAAAAGGGCGTTTCTAAGAGAGGTGAGTTCCAACGAGGGTGCTGATATTGAGTTTCTTTTCGTGGAAGACCAGAGCATCACAGATATTCATAGACGCTTGTAAAATGTCTACAAAAGTGAACAAAAGCACGGTGAAACGTTGGGCGAGGCGTCTGTCATCATCGCAACAAGGTCGCGCAAACCTGTCTTATCTCCCACGTGCCGGCTGGGCGCACACAGCTATGATTCCTGCAATCTTGTGACATGCAAACACTCTCATTCGAGGTGGTCGACGGATCAAAATCAAACACCTCACAACTGGACGTATCTGTTGGTAGCGTTGACACGCTTGTCCATCAGTTTGGGTACTGAGAGGTGTGTGCCAGCTGGGTTGCTTGCCGCCTAAGACAAGACCATAAAGAGACGCGACGGGCCATTAGTAATGAATTGCTTGCGCGTTGCAAGGCTGATTGTGACTGCATTTTGTCGAACATCGTCACAGGTGATGAAACACGGGCTCACAATTCAAACCGGAAACATGGAGTGTCGCTACATCACCTCTCCCTCGAAAAATAAATTCAAAGCAGCACCCTCAAATGGTTCAAATGGCTCTGAGCACTATGGGACTCAACTGCTGTGGTCATAAGTCCCCTAGAACTACTTAAACCTAACTAACCTAAGAACATCACACACATCCATGCCCGAGGCAGGATTCGAACCTGCGACCGTAGCGGTCGTGCGGTTCCAGACTGTAGCGCCTTTAACCGCTCGGCCACTCCGGAACAGCGCAGCACCCTCAGCTGGTAAGGTCATTGCGATGGTTTTCTGGGATTCTGAAAGGACTGTTCCGTTTGATGTACTCCCTCATGGCGTACATCAACTCTGATGTGTATTGCGGTACCCTCTTTGCCACCAAAATGCAAACGAGCTTCCCCTTGTCCGTGACAACGCAGGACTTCAAACAAGTGTTTGCACCCGGGAGCAGCTCACAAAATTTCATTGTACTGCTCTTCCTTATCCACTCGACAACCCGCCTCCCATGTTTGGCCCAATGAAGGGTGCACTCCGCGGGAAGCAATACGTATATTATATTGACGCAGGAATACGTTGGATCCGACGTCGACCATTAGAGTGGGACAATGCGGACATATAAGCCCTCTCAGTACGGTGGCGTAAGGCCATCGCACTGAACGGAGATTATGTTGAAAAATAGGGTTTGTATATAAAAGAGTGGGGAATAATATGGCGTATAGGAATCCTGAATAAAATCAGCCTGCTTTCCGGAAAAAAAGTGTTGCATTACTTATTGAGCGCCCCTCTTAATTTTGCGTGGTACACACCTGGACGCCTTTTACCGTTATAATAGTGTATTTTAAATGTAGTTGATTTAAATCAGGCATAGCTGAGAGAACTAGATTAGAAAATGAGGCCTTGAAAGTAGAAGTAGAAGAATTTTGCTATTCGGGTACCAAAAAAATTACCCCAACAGAAGAAAAGAGGGTACTAAATTGAGACTAGCAATTGCAGCAAAAGCGTTTCTCAGAAATTGTTAACATCGAATAGGTATTTAAGTGTTTGGAAGAAACTGTGTATATAATTATTTACGTAAGTGAAACATCAATGATAAACAGTTCAGACAAGAAAAGAATAAAAGCTTTTGATATGTGGTGCTGCAGAAGATTGATGAAGCTAAAATGGATAGAATGGGTATCTAATAAAGGGGCACGGAATCGAATTGGAGAGGAAAGAAAATTATGGTACAACTTAACTAACTCGTAAAAGAATGAATCGTTTGATAAGACATATTCGGAGACATCACGAAATTGTTACTCTGCTAACGGGAGGAAGTGGGGGGAGGGATGTAAAAATTGTAGAGAGAAACTTAAACTTGAGTACAGTAAGCAAGTTCAAATGGATGAGTGTTGCAGTAGCTACGTAGAGATGAAGGGGCTTGCATCAGGATACACTGGCATGGAGAACTGCTTCAAAGCAGGGTTCGGACTGAAGACCAGTGAGAGGAAAGTTAATTATTAAATAAAGACGTAGCCACTTGGGCGAAATTGTTCATCTTCAGGAAACTATTTGAGAAGGTAGTCTTGTGAAATGCCTTCCGTCAAAGGCGATGCAGCGTGTCTGCTGTATTCCCCAGCTAAAAGGCATGTCAGAGGAATAACTACATTACCTGAAATAAAAATGTTTTGCCGCTCTGAACATCGTAGTTACTGGATTAAAAGAGCTCGCAATTTGTTACGAAATAAGTTCTGAGCTGATGAAGTGACGCAAATATATTTTAGTAATAGATCTACGATTGCGATACGATGCAGACGAATGTTATAAATCGTTGAAGCAGATGTTGCCGAAAATATGCGAATTTTGTGTGTTTTCTCATGTTCTCGCCACAGAGTAAGTGCTTCATTAAATTTCTGGAGTCCAACCGCTGTAACTCTTCTTCTTCTTCTTCTTCTTCTTCTAATATTTTTGTCACTTAATGCTTCACGAAATATCGAAATTCTAGGGTCCATTTCATCCTTCTTAGACTCAAGTGATGAAAGCAGCAGTGAAATTCGTTTGACGAAGAATTTAATTAACAGAGACCACGCTCTCTGCATGAACACTTCACGGAATCCGGCGCTAACTTTAGTACACCCCGCGAAGACGTCGTTACTGTGCAACTAATAATGATACAGTGATTTATCAACAAGGATCGACCGGGTATCCACAGTTTAATAAATACAGTCATCACTCATGACACACTCTGGTGGACAGTTGTTACCGTTTCAGAGCTGGAGCGACACAAGCGCTCCAGGCGCTGAGAAAGCAGACAGTCAAATGCATCGTAAGGATAATGTTTGTTTTAATTATTTTCTAATTAATTAACGGAACAGTTGTTACATTTTTCCGCTCCATACATTAGTAACTTACCAAGTGACATAAATTATCGCGAAATACATGTAAAAACAGCCAAATCACATTGATTCAGTGACATAAGTACAAATCATTCATGAAGAAATACTTTAGAATGTGTCTGTATTTGCAATTTATTCCGCTGAAAGCAAGAGAATATAAACACACTTAATGTATGAGACATATATATTTCTGTTGTTGTCTGTTGTCATTATCGTAGGCAATTTCCTTGACATTTAATTTTTTTATTGGGTCCAATGATTCGCCCTTACCTACACTTCACTGGACTTTATAATAATGCACAAGCTACAATATTTTTGTGTATGTAATTACTTTGCTTCAAAAGCGAATGTGTTGAAGATTATTGCCGTTTGTGGCTCAGATTTAGCAACAATTTTGGGATTAGTTTTTCCTGTATTAGGAAACAGTTTTATTGCTTTCGATGATTTATTATCACGCCTGTGTGGTCTCGACTTAAGCTACAGTTGTGGTGGCTTATTTGATATGTTAAAGAATGTAGGTAGGCCTACTGCATTCCACATAGGTTTCCTACGTTTCACATTCACTGTTTTGGCTGAACGTGAAGCGATCAAAACTTTCCTTTATTGGATAAATTTCTGTAAAACGTCAGATTTTCTGGTGTTTACTATCAATTTTTTGTTATTAAAGGAAAACGACATTATTCATTAAATGTCTGTACGTTACAAGGGAATCGTAGAAAAACTGTCCTGTAATGCACTGTTTCGTATCTCCCAGTGTCCTTAGGAAACTAAATAATCACAAATATGGTGTAATTTTTTAGTTATTGTCGATTTTTATGGCGTTACATACACTCCCTATTGTAAAAACTAGGTTACAAATCAATATAAATTTAGTATTTGCACTCATGCGATATCTTATTCAGAAGTGCCTCTTGCTGGCCGCTTGGGGCGCTGTTATCGCTTCGGTAACATAAACCAGACGGAATGTCGCGACTTTTATGTTAGACTGTAGCGTGACCATAAATTCAGTTTATGCATACTCTTTGCCACCGATGAACGTCTCTGACGCTTGTGCATCTGTGGTCTGAAATGAAGGAACGAGTACTGTAAATTCAGTCTGTCGGCTAGTTCTGAATATGACCGATGTAAACGTGGCCGAAATATTAGAAAAAAAGACGAGAGTTTCTACAGTTGCGCTTCCGAAATGTAATGGATCAAAATGCCAATTTCGTTTACGTATGAGGAACTGCAAGTATGGTGCATGTAAGATCTTGTGCTGCCGACCGACTCCTGCTTTATTTTTCAACTTAAGCACCATTTTAGAGCTAAGGTGGAATACTTTGAACATGTTCATGCAGCAGTCAGAAACAGGAGCAACTGTTACTTGTTATCTCAAATTTCTCTCACGAGTCTAGGTCGATTGAGTTAAAGACCATCTGCTTTACCGGGACTGTGACCGTAGCCTACACGTGACGGAATGATCGGTTGTGGAAGCCGGCGTTGCTGCAAATTGTACACAGATATTGTGTAATGAAGTATATCCTTATTCTAGAAATAGTATAAGGTGTTACTGATTAAATGAGTAACAGAAACGGTGCTAAATTAAACAGACGGATTGGACGTTGTCAGAATTAACTACTCAGTCTACTATACTGTGCTTCATGTAAGATAAGAAAGAAAGAGGTTTTAATAACTTTTTCGTTCTGAATCACGACGTCTGTTTGTAATGACCTGCCCCTGATCCAGAGGTGTCTCAGTTATACGAGGAAAATAGATGGTGTGGTACGGCAGTTTTTCACGACTAAAGCCAACAGTCATACGTATTTTAGCGATTGCGTAAACGTTTTCGCGAAGGAATAGTGCCTGACGTCGTCGACAACGGCACTTGGTCGCTGTCCAACATAGTCAGCAGCAGATGTAGAATCTTCCTGGGGCGGGAGTGACAAGCTGCTTGGCGACAGAGATGAATCCATTCTCCTCTTTTATATTTCCTATACTAGGCCACAAAGACTTGCCTGCTGCGATGGGTGAGCGAGTAAGCAAACATTCTGGTCCATTTCTGGACCTGAGAATGTTGACGAGGTAGCCCACGGTTTATGATCCTTCTCTACAAAGCTTATGGAACATATTTTTTTCCTATCTGTACTGCTTAAGGGAAAATAAACTTCATTTCGAAATATTGTTATACTATCTACTGAAACTATCACAGCGAAGATAATAAATCATAATGAGCGATATGCGTTTATCTCAATAGAAATCTGTAATATCTAGCAGTATATTAATGATATTGTCACATTTATCTATTAGTGTAATAGCTCGTCCTGTGCTGGCCATTTAAATTTTGATGCCATGCGATGAAGTGATTGATACCTTGTGTTTTATTACATTTGCAAGATGGAGTAACTCGGAAAAAAAGAAAATGAGTTAATTTTAAAATCCCGTCTTTAGCGATGTCATCGGTGAAACAGAATAATAGCTAAAGACAAGACTTCTCATGGAACCGCGATCATTTAAAATTATGATGAACTAGATGGACTGTCTGAGTCACTTTGTATATTTTATTTGTACAAGTGGTTCCTACCTTTGTTACAGATCATCCTGAAGTACACATATCTAACAAAAAAGAGGTAAAGGGTACAATCGTATAAAGATGATCTCAACGTGACATTAAAAAGATAAGCAGAGACGGTAAAAAAATAAAAACATCGTGAAGTAATTCTTAACTAATACTGTGGTGTGCAGTTTGTTAGAAGTTAAAACTACGAAACTTGTGCAAATGAAGCTATAAGGAAATTTATATTGCCACGTGACTGAGAACATCTTTCAGCACCCTCTTACAAAAAAAAGTACCTTCAAAATACATTAAAATATTAAAGCATTAGTCTAAGAAACCTAAGGATTAAAACTAAATTTACTTAAAAAATGGCTCTGAGCACTATGGGACTTAACATCTGTGATCATCAGTCCAAATTTACTTAAAATATGGTAATTAATACTTATAAGTTACTGAGCAATAACTTAAAAAAGAACAAGTTCACGGGAGAACAAATGAAGGTAGTCACAAAAGCGCACAATCTGCAGTAGATTGGGCGTCGAACGTGGCACTGGCATGTGTTTGTCTATTTTCACGTGTGAGAGCTTAGGAAGACAACAGCCATCCTAGATTTAGCGAGGAACATCATCCTATATAATAACCTGCGCTTTGTCAAACTCAATACTGTCATTGGATATCCCCATCTGCGGCCCCCTCATCGTCGTTACAATGATCCCTCATTTGTCTCTGCTTCGTTTATGCAGGGTGTTCGGAAATTCCCGTTACAGACTTCTAGAACTTGTGGAGGGGAGTGAGTACATAATATTTTGAATAGGAACCCATGCTCGGAAACGTACTGTTTCCGTTCTAGGACGGTTTCAGTTTAGATGTCCAATTCATCCTCTTCTGCTTGAGGAATTGAATTAGGTAATAATTCAAAAGGAAACATAGCGAAACATCCATTATTCCTTAAACATATATTTCTTGTATTAACACTGAAACATTACATCTTTACGTTATTCCAAAACAAAAACAACCAGCATCTGTACGCACAGAACAGCACTGATGCATTACAACAGCGACTCGATATGGCGACCACCAACCTTGTTACAGACATTGTACCTACGAAGCATGTTCTGGTACATACTCACCACCCCACCTTGCGTCTCTTCAGTTTCTAGAATTCTTGCCAGCAGATCTTCCTCTGACTCTACAGGAGTCTCGTAAATTAAAATGCGCCTACGATCCCACAAGAACCCCACGTGGCGGCTACACGATTGGACCACCTCGGCTTGTTCACCTTTCTCCAGATCGTCTGTTGAGATGCTCTGAATGGCATGGGAGAAGTGAGGTGTTGCATCATCATGCCAAAACCACATTTCCAGCCGGACATTCGTGGCACAGATCCCAAGAAGAGGTACAGTACGTTTTGTAGAAACATCAAGTATGAATGACCAATTAGCTTGAGTGGAAGGATGTATGGCCCGATCATTTGATCGTCAAAAAAAAAAAAAAAAACTGCCCACACGTTAATACCAAACCGGTGTTGAAATCGCTGAACATGTGTGGCGTGAGGGTTTTTGGCTGCCCAGACATGGCTGTTTTGCGAATGCAGAACACAGTCCCTAGTAAACGTACATTCACCCGTGAACAGAACTCGACATGGAAACAGGAGTGTGTCGATGTAGCGGTGCAGAAACCACGTACAGTAACGCGTTGTGGAAAATTAGCTGGACCCACAGGGTGTTGCTCGCGCAGAACGTCCCAGACAATATGTGACTAACAACCATTGGAGCGTTATTGATCGAGTACCCGTTGACGTGTTCTCTTCAGTGCTATCCAGAACATCATCTTCAAATTCGGGAGTGAGGCGTTGCCGTGTAGCACCACAGTCCTGCCTTCACACGGTAAAGGTACCTGTTTCTCGGAGCCGTTGCGTAACTTGGGCAAAAAGTTTGTACAGTGGAGTGCTACATTGCGGAAAACGGTCGTGATACATTCTACTAGCAGCTCGCCATACACTAGGAGCATGTCTGTGTATTCCGAAAATGTGTACCGAACTACGTTTACTGTATCGGAGACGAACAGACATTGAACAGGTCTCGCAAAAAGGCAGATGTTAAGCGGCATGATATTGATACATTATATACATTAAATGTCACTGCAGATGACTGACAACATTATTTGCTCCATCTTTTGAACCGTATGAGTACGTAGCTTTTCTATCTTTTGATATGACCACTAAGACAATTCTTGTCAGTGAACTGCAACTTAACTTCCTTCCGCAAGCGATTGACTTCTAGCTCGCACGCCTGTTTCGACTTCTCGGTTGGTCGCTTAATATAAAAATGTAAAAGTTTTGAGACAAATTCATACTGAACACAGTAACATCGGCCTTAGGTATATGCGTTGCAAAATATCATGACTGATTCAGTGACACACACGCACTGATTTCGACCGGCGTTGCAGGGAACTCCCCGAATGAAATCTGACACTTGCATGGCTCTTGGTTCAAATCAGGGAATCCCGGACATGCACAAGTGTAAAGCATTAATTTCAGAGATGCCATAATTTTTGTTGGACACTTTAATAATGCCTATTATCTGGATTAATTTTAATAAACAAAATGTTATCAGTTATAATAATGTATGTTCTGTGGGATTTTCATTGCCTCCACCCCCTTTAAATGAGATTTGGTGAGATTTTGCCGGACGCCTCTCTTCTCTATTTTGAGCTTACATAATTAATGGACGTCCCCTAAGTACTTCTTAAGAATCACGAGCATCACAGAGCTACCATCATCCACGCTACCTATTTTTGCTATTACTCCTTAGTATTCGTTGATATTGTATTCTTGTTTTCTCATATCAATCATCCTTATCCCACTACTATTTCTCTGTTACAAATATTAGATTTAATTATTGGTGGATTACTATAAATATCTCCGTATTCTCATTTGCTACTCACCCGCCGGGAGGCTTGTTAGGTCTCACGAAAATCCTCTTGCACCAGTGTTCTGGCTTTCTGTGTGGCCACTTCAGGGAACTTGCTGTTTCTTTGATCTCCTTAATGCAATACTGCGATCCGCTCGCGGAACCCCCACTAAGCAGCATAGCAAACGCACAAATTTCAAGTGACTAGCATTTTTCATTATTTTTTCACAACTGCTTGTACCGATACTGCCAGAATTAGAAATCGAAGTGGTTGTCACATGATGCTATTGCCACGTGCGCAACAGTAGCCACCACCTGCGCAAGCTGATCTCATTTTGCCGTCCGTATTTCCGGATTATCCAGCCAAACGGGTGGTTATGGATGTTTGGAGCTAGTCATCCAGTTGTCACTGTACTCAAACGCGCCCCTGCGCCAGAAGCCATAATTTGGAATCGAAACATTAAGACAGAGTTTTATTGCCACATGAATGAAACTAATAGCCACCAATAGCGCAAGTTGATACCCTTTCCCTGTCCGAATGTCTAAATTATCCATCCCAGAGAGTGGTATTGGATGCTTGGAGTTAGTCATCCACCTGTCACTACGCCCGCCGCGAGAGCAGTAATTGGGAAAACAGTGTGACATGGTTTTATTGCCACACGAATGGCGGCAGTAGTCACCACTGGCGCAATTAATTCTCTTTCGCTTCCGAATCAGATCTCTAAATTATCCATCCGAGGGGGTGGTATTGGATGTTTGGAGTTAGTCATCCACCTGTCGCAGGGTCCCTGCCCCAGAAGCCATAATTGGGATCAAAACATTGTGACATGGTGCTATTGGCACGTGACTGGCGCCAGTTGCTCGGCGGTGAGTAGGGACCTGGGGGCATTTTGAGGGGTGTGTGCGTGGCGGCCACAGCCACCTGCCGGTAGGCTGGGCGACAGCTGGTCGCAGCCGCTGGAGGCGCGCCAGCCGCGCCTGTTTACCAGGGCGCGTCGTAACTCCTCTCCGCTTTATGAACAGCCCGCCACTATTATGATTCAGGCCACCACGTGTCTACTGCTTTCCTTTCCTTTAACTCTCCGCTGCTCCGCTTGCTTATGAATTGTGTTTGCCCGTACTCACTGTTGCCACAGCCCGCAGAGGTGTCCAACAGACCAGTGGAGTATGCGCAATCGCTAATTTTGCTCATATTTCACTCAGATGTAGTGCATACTTAGATGTAACAAATACTACTCTAGTACGATGCGCTTCTCAAGCACTTCCGAGAAATCGAGGTTCAGTGTTTTGCCATACGAAAATTCCAACTGTCTAATAGCGGCTATGACGGCAGACTAGAATTCCACCAAACACTCGTATGATGAGCCTGCATTCATCATTGAAGCTCCTTACTACCTCGATTACACTCTCCATTATTGATCTTATCTGAACAAACATGACTGGTTGAAATATACAAGTGTTTGGTGGAATGTTAAGAAAAAAATTACGAAATAGTACGGCCAGAATCCTAATCTGCTGCCTTAGCCAGATGCAGTCATCTGGCATCCAGTAGTCACAGAAGACTTTGGACCTTCATTTATCGAAAATGCTTGACAAATACACGATTTTTATATATAATTATGCACTGGACACGTGCAGATGATGAGCAAAATCGGCGATCTTCCAGGACTGCGCCTCCATTGAGCGAATGTTTTCCATCTTTACAGTTCCATAAACCGAGTATTTATAAATTCAACACCACGCCGGCCGGGGTAGCCGAGCGGTTCTAGGCGCTATAGTCTGGAACCACGCGACCGCTACGGTCGCAGGTTCGAATCCTGCCTCGGGTATGGATGTGTGTGATGTCCTTAGGTTAGTTAGGTTTAAGTAGTTCTAAGTTCTAGGGGACTGATGACCTTATAAGTTAAGTCCCATAGTGCTAGAGCCATTGGAACCATTTTTTTCCAACATCACAGCTGTAAGAGCCGATACTGGTCTCGCGTTACTCGTCAACTAAGGAAGCAAGGAACCTTGTATTACACTCTTAACTATTACACTCTAACTGTTACACTCTAACACAAAAAATGAGTGTCGACGCACAACGAAGAAACTATCCGAATGGGACGGAAATCGGCAGACGTGATTTACATGTACAGACAAATGATTACAATTTCAAAAAAATTGTACCATTTATTCACGAGAAAAATCTTCACAAATTGAGCAAGTTCGTAGCGCATTTATCGACCCTTGCCCTTATGCAAGCAGTTGTTCGGTTTCTCATTGATTGATAGGGTTGCTGGATGTTCTCCTGAGGAATATCGTACCAAATTCTGTCCAATTGCAGTTTTGTACTGTTAAAATCCCGAGATGGTTGGAGGGCCCTGCCTGTAAGGCTCTAGACATTCCCAGTTGGAGAGAGATCCCGTAACCATGTGGTCAATGTAGAGTTTGTTAAGGACGAAGACAAGCAGTAGAAACTCAAGCTATCCAACCAGCCCTGCGATACAGCAAGATGCTCGTGGGCTATAAGTTTGTTATCCTTTCTGATTTCACGTCAGCACTAAAACTATTAAGACATCTGTGTAGCGGACGATCCAACCATACTACAGCATATGACATCACGAATCTGATGTTACAGATTACAACTACGAATCAATGAGTTACCGTGTACTGGGGAAAAGCACACTGTGGCATTCTTCGCAATAAATCAGTAGACAAGCCAGCGAAATCAACAATCTGTGTTGATGATAGAGGACACGTGGAATTACTGTCTACAGACGATTTAAACTTATCAGATTAATAATGAAAGAGACGTGGTGAACGGAATGGAAAGCGATCTCCAAATACAAAGGCAAAGATTATAGCAAAATGTGCCTAGTAATGATTATTAAATTGTGGCACGAGGAACATCGATGTTCCGGAAAATTCACGAACAGTACAAGGCGCCTCGCATTCCATCACTGCTGTTATGGGAAGTACGTGTATCGTATTGGTCTGGTCACATCTCCATTCTATAGTTTTCAATAGCTTTACAACCTACTTCAGAAGTGTTTTGTAGTTAATGATTTTTACTTTGAAAGTCAGTAAGGTATTTTGTTTGTAAGTTTTGTTTCCTTTATTTTCTGTGACCATACACCGAACTGTACAGAAACACCTCTTATGTGTGAAGATTTCAGTATGATGATGGCTGTACGAGCCACGCCCGGATGCCGAAATAAAAATTAAAAAGAAAGTACGTTGTAGATGACGTATCGTTACGTATTAATGACCTGTAGCGCTGGCCTGATTAATAAATTGTAACTCGAAACCAGTAGCGTTTAATTAAACACGATAATAAAATTCGCGTGGTAAATTTCTTGCGTCCTCACCAGAACAGATATCTTAAAAAATCTAATGTTGTTAAAAATTTCCGCGTCTCTGCCGGGTTATCTGATGGGAAGAAGCACGAGACTCGGCCACCTGGCAAGCAGCCGCGCCGCGATGATCTCCATCACGGCCGGCGTGAGGGCAGTGCAGCCATGCACGGCGCATTCATTACTCAGGCCGAGAAATGCTGCGCGAGCCGCCGCAGGACTGGCGATTTGTCCGACTCCTGGCCACACACACACTACGGGCCACGCCCACCGCACAACCACGGCCCGCCGGCAACGAGTTCCTCCGCTATCGCGTGCACGTAAGTACGTGCGTCACTCGCCTTACAATTGCCGCGAAACATTTTAAGAGTGATCGCACAATGCCTAACCGGTGCAACAACTCCCATACCCCGTTCACCTTGCTATTTTTACCCATACAATAAAAACTTAGTTTTAGCTGCAGCATTAGAACAGCAGTGAACAAGTATCAAAGTGCAGGGCGGTTTAAAAAGATTCATCCGTTTTCACTAGGCTATATTTTTATTTTTTTACTAGCTGAGTACCCGGAGTTTCTCGGATGTGTATTTATTCCAATCTTTTATTAGTGCATCTCCTCCTTCCCCTCTCTCTGTCCACCAGCACAACACCCCACTCTCCATCCATCTCCTCCCACCCCTCTCTCTGTCCATGACTTCTTCCCACCCTCTATCAATCTGCTCCTTCCCCCTCTGACCACGTGCTCCTCCTCTGTCCATCAGCTCCTACTACCTCTGTTCATCTCCTCCTGCACCCTCTAATTCCATTTCCTCCTTCTCCTCCTCCTCTCTCTGTCAGACGCCTGCTCGCCCTCTCTCCATCTCCTCTTCACCCTCTCACTGTCTATCGCCTCCTCCCCTCTAACTCCATCCTCTCAACCCCTCTCTTAGTAAATATCCTCCTTCCCCTCTCTGTCCATCTCCTCATCCTCCTGACTCCGCCCATCTCCTCTTCGTCCCCTACAATTCCATCCCCTCCTTGCTCCCCTTTGTCACTCTTCTCATCCTTTTCTTTTGGCCATCTCCTCTTTTGACATCATCCTGCTTCTTCCTTTGCGTTGTCGATCTCCTCCTCTCCCTTCTCATTGTTCATCTCCATCTCTTTCCTTTCTCTGCCCATCTCCTCTTCCTCCTCCATCTCCCTGCCTATCTCTTATTCCCCATGTCTCTATGCATCTCCATTCCTTTGTCTGTCCATCTCCTCCTATCCCCTATTATGTCAATTTCCCATAACCCCTATCTCTGACCATTTCCATATCCCCTATCTCTGTCCATCTCCTCCTCCTCCTCCTACTGGGGCCTATCTCCTCCTCCCCCCTCTCTGTCTGTCCATCTCCTCGTCCTTCCTTCTCTCTCCACGTTATCACACTCATTCCTAAACGAGGCTGGTGATTCTCACCCTTACAGTGTTTCTCTCCAGACTGTAATTAATATGTGTACCAAATTTTATTGAAATCGTTACAGAAGTTTAGGATGAGCTTTTTATCTGTGGATTTGCCGGCATACGCACGGGCAAATATATTCAACATATCTCACTCGTATTTGTACACGTATTTTACCCGTACATCTAGCGAATTCCACCCTACAGTTGTATTATTACGCAGCTCAATTTTGCGACGTTGTATCGCCTGAACTATGTGCTGTACGATATAATGTTGCAGATACATGTGGTTATGTATGTGCATACTGACTGAGAAATGTTTTTCACGGAGTTAATATGGCTCAAATGGCTCTGAGCACTATGGGACTTAACTGTTGTGGTCATCAGTCCCCTAGAACTTAGAACTACTTAAACCTAACTAACCTAAGGACAACACACACATCCATGCCCGAGGCAGGATTCGAACCTGCGACCGTAGCGGTCACGCAGTTCCAGACTGTAGCGCCTAGAACCGCTCGGCCACTCCGACCGGCACAGAGTTAACAGTAAAGAAATAATAAATTAAAACGTCATGCGTGATGCAGAAGTGTCTCACTTATCTAATCGTTTATGACGTTGTATCTCCTGAGCTGGTGTCGTAAAATAATATATTTTTCCAGGTACATTCACCGGCATATGAGGATTCTGTTTGCGAAAAGTGTTGCGAATGGAGTTAGTAGCAAAGATGTTATAAAATAAAACGTCACTCATGACGCAGCAGCTTTTTCTTGCATCTCAGTATATGACGTCGTATCTTCTGAGCTACGTGTCGGGCAATGATATAGTTCTGTAGGCACATTCAGCGGCAAATGTGGTTACTGTGTGCGAAAAGTGTTGCGAATAGAGGTAGTATCAGCGAAGTAATAAATTTAAACTTCTTGCATCACGCAGTAGCTTTTCATGCATTCAGTGTTTATCACGTCGTATCTCAAAAGATATGTGTCGTACAGTGATATTATTTTTCTGGTACATGTGAATACTGTCTGCAAAGCTTGTCACGAATACAGTTAGTAGCCAGGAATTAATAAATTTAATCGTCATGCTTCCTGTGGTTGATTTGCTGCATGAAGAGCGAAAATGTAGTAAGTGACAAACTTTTTTTCTTTTGTAATTTTGTGTGGGTCATCAGCGAAAAAAAAGTTTCGTAAATGCTTGAAATTATGTGTAAAGTTTGTGGCAAGTCACTAGGCGCTCTCATTCTCAAATATTGGATGAATGAAGCATGGGTATTCGCTTGTCATGTTGTTGCTGTTGTTGCTGTTGTTTTTACTTCCAGCCACACCGTTTTGGCAGATGGGTGTTTCAAACTCACTTTTTCCATCGTTTCCGTAGTTAATGCATCCATTGCTGTTGCGGTGTCTCACCGCATTTCACTAAAACTTGTTAGAATGGGAATCACGTAGACGGCCAACGGTGCAATGCAAAATCCGTACATCCCTTACGACCGACCCTTCGTTGAGGCAGCTCGTTGTTAAGAAGTGCTGAATTGCACCTGAAAGTCCTTGTTGTTGTGTCGTCGCCACCTCAACTCGTAAGTTGGATTGGTTCCGCCAGGGAGAGCAGTATCGCATGAAACAGCAACTTTCAACTGGAACCCAGTTCTTGTCTTCATTCGTGTAGAAAATGCAGTCTTTTGAAACTGGATGCACGTCCGTCATACATCCTATAGAGCAACAAAGCTTGTTCATTTACATAGGATTTGATGATCAGCAGCTGTATGAAATATTATTCTAAATTATTCGCTGAAAGCGGATTTCATGACAACAGCTGCAATGAGCATAGATGTATTTTCAAATCGTGACGTGTTAAAATTTGTGCTATTTCCCGCTTATCGCGAGTGGTCGCCTAACTATTTTTGCTACCCGTGCACGCTCCCCGGCCCATTCCGATCTTCCTCAGATCTCTGTTCACTTCCTCGTATCGTATCGTGTGTGACACATCTATATTCATTGCAGCCGATGTCACGAAGTTGTCCCTTTTTTTAAACTTCCCATTGGCTTTTAGGTGGTGGCCATTCAGCCATCTCACGTCAGTAATGGAAATGATATCTCACAGTTTGGTAACACAACTACACACATTGGAAATGACGTCACGAAAGCCGCATTCAGCGAATAATTTGGAATCAGACTTGCTCAGTTATAAACGCTCCTGGGAGAACTGTTTCCTTACAATTTGGGAGTAAAATGTTAGATGGTCAATATACCATTACACAAACGGCAAAGTTAATTAAAAATGAATGTATGCACGTGGACATTACGAACCAAACTGACGAGCGACAGAGAACATCAAACACGCTAAGCTCACATATACTGCTGTGGCAAGTCGAGTGAATTTAGCGTTGAAGACTTGAGTCATAGTGCAAATGCGCAAGCCAAATCTATTAAAGTTTTATAGCAAATTGCTGAAGCGTAGGGACAGACGTGCACACGATGTTGATGAGTGTGTGTGAAAGAGAAGCCTTCAGTAAAACTGAACATACGAATTACAGAGCGTCATATGCTGGCGCCTCTCTCGGTATGCTAATAAATTTATTTATGAAATGACAATTTTTTCTCCAGGAAACTGTCCGTGGTGTAATGTTCAGTTTATTTCACTGTCGGTTTCTGGATGAAGCCAATTTAAAATGGGTCTGTAGTGCCTTAGCGCATGTATCAGACTGAAAGGGAACAACCGATGTCCCCAATATTTGATATCATCAACATTCATGTTGTATAGGGGAACATGAAACGGAGCGTCTGATGCGTTTCACACATGAGGTTATGCGTATGTAAACAGGGTATATGTGTAGATATT
Organism: Schistocerca cancellata; assembly: GCF_023864275.1. Taxonomy (NCBI): domain Eukaryota; kingdom Metazoa; phylum Arthropoda; class Insecta; order Orthoptera; family Acrididae; genus Schistocerca; species Schistocerca cancellata. Next base: position 181,009,807 of record NC_064626.1, read on the forward strand.
TTTATATGTGGTACCTCAATGTATGTTGGTTTTATTTTCTCTCTGTCAAAAAGTCTTCCCACAAACGCACCACCAGCTTTATGACCTAACGTTTTCTGCATGGCTGTAAGTGCACCACTAAGGGCACTACTCCCTGCAGTATAGACTAACCATTATGCGTCCATGCGTCCCCACTTCAACCCTTGTCCTGCGGCCTAGAGGAAGATAAGCATTAATGGCTTGCTCTTGCCACATGTACTTGAAGGCACTAACCAACTTACAAACATACGACTTGTAGCAGCTATAGCTACACTCCTGGAAATGGAAAAAAGAACACATTGACACCGGTGTGTCAGACCCACCATACTTGCTCCGGACACTGCGAGAGGGCTGTACAAGCAATTATCACACGCACGGCACAGCGGACACACCAGGAACCGCGGTGTTGGCCGTCGAATGGCGCTAGCTGCGCAGCATTTGTGCACCGCCGCCGTCAGTGTCAACCAGTTTGCCGTGGCATACGGAGCTCCATCGCAGTCTTTAACACTGGTAGCATGCCGCGACAGCGTGGACGTGAACCGTATGTGCAGTTGACGGACTTTGAGCGAGGGCGTATAGTGGGCATGCGGGAGGCCGGGTGGACGTACCGCCGAATTGCTCAACACGTGGGGCGTGAGGTCTCCACAGTACATCGATGTTGTCGCCAGTGGTCGGCGGAAGGTGCACGTGCCCGTCGACCTGGGACCGGACCGCAGCGACACACGGATGCACGCCAAGACCGTAGGATCCTACGCACTGCCGTAGGGGACCGCACCGCCACTTCGCAGCAAATTAGGGACACTGTTGCTCCTGGGGTATCGGCGAGGACCATTCGCAACCGTCTCCATGAAGCTGGGCTACGGTCCCGCACACCGTTAGGCCGTCTTCCGCTCACGCCCCAACATCGTGCAGCCCGCCTCCAGTGGTGTCGCGACAGGCGTGAATGGAGGGACGAATGGAGACGTGTCGTCTTCAGCGATGAGAGTCGCTTCTGCCTTGGTGCCAATGATGGTCGTATGCGTGTTTGGCGCCGTGCAGGTGAGCGCCACAATCAGGACTGCATACGACCGAGGCACACAGGGCCAACACCCGGCATCATGGTGTGGGGAGCGATCTCCTACACTGGCCGTACACCACTGGTGATCGTCGAGGGGACACTGAATAGTGCACGGTACATCCAAACCGTCATCGAACCCATCGTTCTACCATTCCTAGACCGGCAAGGGAACTTGCTGTTCCAACAGGACAATGCACGTCCGCATGTATCCCGTGCCACCCAACGTGCTCTAGAAGGTGTAAGTCAAGTACCCTGGCCAGCAAGATCACCGGATCTGTCCCCCATTGAGCATGTTTGGGACTGGATGAAGCGTCGTCTCACGCGGTCTGCACGTCCAGCACGAACGCTGGTCCAACTGAGGCGCCAGGTGGAAATGGCATGGCAAGCCGTTCCACAGGACTACATCCAGCATCTCTACGATCGTCTCCATGGGAGAATAGCAGCCTGCATTGCTGCGAAAGGTGGATATACACTGTACTAGTGCCGACATTGTGCATGCTTTGTTGCCTGTGTCTATGTGCCTGTGGTTCTGTCAGTGTGATCATGTGATGTATCTGACCCCAGGAATGTGTCAATAATGTTTCCCCTTCCTGGGACAATGAATTCACGGTGTTCTTATTTCAATTTCCAGGAGTGTATTAGTCTGCAAACGACGCAAATACTGATGTAATGTTGTTCAGTACTGCCCTCAGGCATCAACACAGATATCCGCACTTTTACCCTTACATCCCGTATTTGGCACAGTGGTTGTTCCGGTTTAGACTGTTACATGCGCTAAGGAGCTTGGGAACCACTTGAAAATGCTGCAAGGCTAAAATCGATAGAGGCATAAATTTAATATCAAACCACAGACAGTCGACTCCTAGTCATCATTTCGTAACTACGTTGCGACTCTGACGCCACTCAAAGTGAAAATATTGTAAATAGGTGATGATTGATTTATTATGTTGCACTGTTGTAAGCTAAGTTAAATATGTTACCTATAAACAACAGACTTGAGTAAACATTGGCAAACAATAATAAATAAAACTGCTGACAAATTGTGGAGGCCCAACGTCTGGGGTACTCGTGTTATTCAGATATACAGTGTCAAGGGCAGACCATGAGTATCTCGATTCGCAGAAAATAGTTGCTGGCCGGCCGGTGTGGCCGTGCGGTTCTAGGCGCTACAGTCTGGAACCGAGCGACCGCTACGGTCGCAGGTTCGAATCCTGCCTCGGTCATGGATGTGTGTGATGTCATTAAGTTAGTTAGGTCTAAGTAGTTCTAAGTTCTAGGTGACTGATGACCTGAGAAGTTAAGTCGCACAGTGCTCAGAGCCATTTGAACCAAAATAGTTGCGGCTAATGTGAACAGCAGTGGAAAACAACGTGTTGAGCAGAAAGCTCGTTGTCGCCTATCGCAGTTTGTAATAGGGGGCTGACGTCCACGGCACAATAATTAGTCGTAAGTTGAGTAACATTTTCGTTGGTGAGGCAGCTTTCCGCAGAAAGTATAAAATATTCTTGGTGTAAACCTAACAGCCTTTTTCTTGTTGCAATATAATATTTACTTTTGCGACGAGTTTCGGAAGAAAGGCAGATTTTGGTAGCATAGGCAGGTATTTATTTATGTAAAAGTTTCGTATTTTTAGGTATGAAAACAAAACAGCACTATTCCAGAAAAATATCTACTGAAGATAGCTTGAATTTAAAAGGAGTTCGGAAAGTACGTATTATAATGAAGCAAGAAGGAGGTATTCCAAAGACCATAAAAATTGCAGGGCGACAGCACAGGAGAATATAATATGATAAAACATTTCACCACATTACCTCACTTCACAACCGATGACAAGACACTAAGTCTTTCGTGAACACACTGCTGTGACATACCTATGAAGCTTGCTTTCATTTCTCCCATGCACATACTGGACAATTTTTACTTTCCTGATGGGATGGGCGCCAGATTTCTTTATACTCGTACACAGATCAGCACAGTTTCACACCTTGAAGAGGTGCATTACGTCAGTGGTGTTCGGAAAGTGCTTCGGGTCATCTCTTTACTAAGTACAGTACAGTGTAAAATATTTTATCATACTATGTTCTCTTTTATTATGTGCCTACCATCTTCACTTACACTTAATTTATGTTAAATTATGTAGCATGCTAAGTCAACGCCGCAGTTTTCTACCTTTGTGTCACCTGACAAACACTTTGACCGTAACCAAATATCCCCATTTGATAGGCTATATTATGGAGTTCCTTTATTTCAATCACTTGAAAATGGCTGTAGTGGTGAATGCAAATTAAATGTATATTTTCATCCCAGCAATGACAGTCAATGTGCAAGATTGTTACTACCCAAAAAACACATATTTATAGTAACTGCAATCATGAGTGCAAAAAATACCTGGTTCAGTTGTTTTTATGTGTATTAAGTATTCGTCACATTTCGGTAGTTAGTGCAGAACAACCTTTGTCTCGTGCTCACTTTTCTTTTATCAGAAATTAACACTTTTAATATTCATTGTTCCCTTCTAACTGTTGCAATTCTTTATCTCGCCGTCTGTTCGCATTACAAAGAAAACTATGACTAGGAAAAGTAGCAGCTAATTTCTCTACGCGTTACACGTACTCAGCTTCAGCATCACATCTACGCCCAGCAATTTGTTACTTGAAATATCTGCTGCTGCTGCTACTGGACTGGGGATAATTTTGTTGCTAATAGTACGGCCCTTTACCTGACGGGTTAAGATCACACGCATTCCATCTTGTCCGTGGTGCAACACACCTGAAAGAATGTCTCTGGGAACGGATCGAGTCGCACCGCGTTAATACTGGCCTCTGCCCAAGAGGGTCTTCTCAGATGGATCGGGAGACATTAGTTGAGCGGGACAAACAGACTGCTCCACGCCTCCACGGCACGCAGTTCCGGGAATATTGGGTCGCGTTCAAAGGAAAGCCAGCTCACCTGACGCGACGTATCTGCACGCCTGGGAGGACTTTTTGTAAAGCGGCTCTTGGCAGGCGACACCTCGTTACCTGTTTTAGTTACATCGGGAACTTCTCCGCACGTTCTCGCAGCCAGTTTCTCAAAGTCATGACACTACCTCGCTGTTATGTCCTTCACAGCAAAGAATCACGTCGATAGCAAAAGAGCAAGCGCTGCTTCTAACGAACCGGTTATAAACAAAACAGTGGTGAAACTGATAGAAAATACTAACAGAATTCATTATTTCAACTTCGACGACAGCTGAACTCTAAACAGTCTCCTACGAATATATCAAAATTGTTCTTACTGATACTCGTGTGTTGTGTCTTCTTACTGTAGTAGAGTTGGGCAACACGATTCTTTTTCCCGATTCGATTCCTACGATTCGTTCACGATTCTGTCACGATTCATTCTAGTCTGCTATGGCACGATTCTTACGGAATGCAAAAAGTTCTACATCTTACTTACAGATGGCAGGACATGTCTGAAATTGCAAATGGGGTTAGAATCGAACTGTGTCATGGTAAAATATGCCAGGAATAGTTTATTTATGAGTGAACATGCATATGACGTTACAAGTGTGATTCTAGATTTATACGTGTAATGCCTTAATTGATGAAAGGTCACGTTTGATTTGATTGCATCTATTGTTTTATTTCAGTATGCCAGGAAAGAGGTGTAGATTTCTGCGAAAGGTAGTGCAAAATTGCTTCCTTTGCTCACATGCATTCTCCACTTGACTGCCATCTGGCGGTCGTAATCATTCGCCACGACTCGTCATGATTCGGAAGTTGCCTTCGAAGCATAGCGTACTAAGAATTGGAACTTGGAATCGTTACGACTCGGAAACACGCAATCGTTCTTACGATTCTTTTGAACGACGATTCGTCCGTATCACGATTCGATTCTTACGATTCTTTATTTAGAGTCGTTCAAATGAACGACTCATTCACGAATCGCCACAGCTCTGTACTGTAGTCAACCCTTTTGCCTCCGTCTACAGTTTTTGTGCTCATACTTCTCTTGAAAAGCAAACTGACTATTCCTCGATGCCGCAGGATGAGTCCTCTCAGACGATCCCATCTTTTAGTCAAGTTATGCCAGTACTACTTTTCTCCCCAATTCGCCGCAATACCTTCTTATTAATTATCGTAGTCTTATCTAGTCTTCAACATTCTTCTGTAGCATCATATTTTAAAAACTTCTTTTCTATTCTTGAGTATAATGTTTATTGTTGACTTTTTTAAGGTATAAAGATGCGCTTCTGAAAAATACTTTTTTAGACAAATCTTCCATACATTTACTACATAGTATGTTGAAAATATTTCTCTTTTTCAGAAATGCATTTCTCACTATTGTCAGTTTGTGTTTTAGAGCCTTTTTTTCTTCATCCTTCGTCAGTCATTTACAGCTCAAATACCGAATCTAATGTACTACGTCCAGAGTCTAATTTTCTGATCTAGTTCTCTCAGGGTCATCTGATTTAATTGGACTACACGCCGTTACCCTTCTTTTGCCTTTGTTCACGTTCATCTCAATAACCTCTTTTTTAGAGACTATCCATTCCGTTCAGCTGATTTTCTAATTTCTTTGCCGGCTCTGACAGAATTACAGTGTCATCGATAGACCTCAAATGTTAATGTTATTTTCCCTGAACTGAAATTCCCTTTCGAAATTTCTCCTTGGTTTCCTTTATTGCTGGCTGAATGTACAAATTTAATAACATCGAGGACAGGCTACAGCTCTCTCTCTCTCTCTCTCTCTCTCTCTCTTGTCTACTACGGCTTCATTTACATAAGGAAATTTGCGGTCAGGTCTTATGGGACCAAACTGCTGAGGTCATCATTCCCAAAGCTTACATACTACTTAATGTAACTTAAACTACCTTATGCTAAGGACGACACACACACACCCATGCTCGAGGGAGGACTCGAACCTCCGACGGGGGCAGCCGCGAGGACCGTGACAAGACGCCCCAGACCATCGGCTACCCCGCGCGGCCATTTTCGTACCCTCGACTCTTGTAACTGCTGTCTGTGAAAGCTCTATATTCCAGTTTCGAACTTGATCTTATTCATTCCCCAGTAGTCTTAGCCGATGCATTCTCTTTAAATTTCCTTCTCCCAAAACTCGCTATACCAGAAATCATCTATTTTGTGTTGTTCTTCATGTCACAATTATTGTCATTATTATTACTATTATTATTACATTTATTGCTGTTAGTGGCATTAGCTGCAGTAATACAAGTAATGCTATTATTAACTCTATAGTTCATTTATTCACACTGCCATTTAAGACACTCAAATCATTTTAATACTACTTGACATATTAAAATAGTTATTTCTTAGGTAACTATGATGTAATAGATACTGTGTGAAATTCTGGTCCCATGTAGGAGAGGGCTTTGTGTCCCTAATCAAATCAGCTTAAAGAAATACATAAATAACCATTTGCCCCCTGTGTTTTATTTCTGCCATCTTCTGAACTTCGTCTGTTTCAGTCAACATTGTCAAACGATTCCTCTGAATTCACAAACTTTTTAAATGTAGATTTGCTTTTCCAAATCTATTTTCTAAGATAAATCGTAGACTCAGTATCATCACGTGTTCTTACATTTTTTTCAGAATCCCAACGTATATTCTGCGAAGGCGGTTTCCACCACTCTCTCCAGTCTTCTGTACATAATTCGATACCCACTTCTATATAAAACATGCGTTCGGAAAACGTGTAAAGATGGACCAGTGAAAACAAGTTGAGCAATTCGTTGCCAGTCTGCAAACATTTCGTCTAAGCTATGGAATGTGTAGAACTCTACTCCCCTTTCCTGGAGATACAGTGGATTAAATAAAGATGAGTAATAAATAAATGTCATGTAGTTTCCAGCTTAATACACACACGCCGATTTGACGCCACTTTGCCGCCTGTTATACGTGACACTTTAAATTTACGCATTGAACTGGAACCCTAATACTTGCTTTTAGCATTGGCCAATTAAAAGTTTCATTTTGGCACTTACAAGTTCTGAAAAGATACCTCCACGGGATTTGACCCTGTTAAAATAAATATAATACAGTTTTGAGTAGCATAAGTGTAGATACTATTTTTTTAGCTTTGGACGAAGGCACACGGGTGACAACGTATTGATTATCTACATATGATAAGGTGCAGTATTTCCGCGTATATGGGTGTACGCTGCGGGCTATAGACCAGAGGGCTTTCTTTGGTATTGCATCGGCACAGCGGAAAAAAGGCACAGTTTCATTTGAGGACGGCGACTATGCGGATTACTAAATTAAAATGTTTAGTTGAAATAAAGACTTGAAAACAAAACTGGCAGGAATACGTGTCAATACGTTGGCTTCTATGATATATTATGCGATTATTACGATTTAAGGGGAACAAAAACTAGGAAGTTTCCATAGCGTGAAGACTACTTCATCTTCAGGACAGTATGTGACGAGTACAAGAGACCTGATGTACTGACCAGCGAAACAAACAAATTGCTTTCCACACAGGGAAAATATTGAAAACGTACAATTCTATAATTTAATTCGCGGAGTATTACTAAAAACAAGTTTTACCGAGTACTAGTTGCGTTGCCTTCTACCTGAATTCAGAGGTGTGATTATAATCTATTGAGCGAAGTGTAATCAGCTTCCACAAGTAAGCAATGTTGATTTCCTGTGGCTGTATGGTTGACACAACAGGGCGCGATTAGCACAGGCTGCAAGCTGCCAAAAGAAGCTGGCGACCGTTTATCCAAGAGTGGCCACTTGTGGTTACACAATCATGTCATTAACCGTCTCGTAACGAGGCAAATTCTGTCACTCCGCGGACTCAGGCTCGTTGTGAGTCAGTGTGGCGTGAATCACGCGCCTTTCTGGGACCACATTACAAGTTTAAAGAAACGGCAAGCGTTCCGTTTACAGATACGACTACAGGGCACAGAGCGGTGCTGATAATGAAAATGTCACTTCATAAAATCAGCAAAAGGAGTTTCCATTTTCCTTAAGCACTTTTCTCGTTTGAATAAATCAGATAATAATTCGCTAGTGGTATGATTCATCGCAGCAGTCCATTTTCGTACTTCTCAGGGTTCAACGTACTGTCGACAGAAATTCATTCCTAACGGATCACCAGCTGATTTGTACACTGAATACTGAAATCACACACGTGACCGTGCTGTTGGAACCATCCCAGTGTTTGACAGTAGAAACCGTAAATATATGCCATAAAAGCGAATCTCACCTGGGCTTGTATTAAAATTGTACGAAGTCATTGCAAGCATCTGAAGTTGATACTGTCATTGAGAAAACCAGTCTGACTATCCAAGCAACGGCGCAATCAACGCTGTTACTTTATTTTTCATTTTTAGGATCCTGGAAAATCGTAGAATATCTCATTTAGCTTGACTGAGCAATGATCGGAGGCACAGATATTTCGAATGAAAGTGGAGCGTGTGACATCACTGCCTTTGCTCTCTTTTTACTGCTCGAGAAAGTCTTGTTTCCTCAGGAAATTTTCTTCATGTTTAATTATGAACTCGATTCCGTTAAAATGTACAGAAATACTGAATATATCTCTGAGTCGATGGAAAATTGGACAGCTAATAACTAGGGACGAAACAGAAATTATGACCCCGTGATTAGCTGCATCGATGGTATTCCTTCGACACTCTTTCCTGAGAAGACGAAATGAAAGCTCAGGACATTACTTAGTTTGAATGACAAATTCATCGTCATTCATAGTCTGCAACGTCAAATAGTCGTCTAGCCCCCATCGCGCTGATTTGAAATTATCTTTATTTTAAGAGATCACTTTGGATGCTTGATTATTTGACACTTTCGTAACAAGATACTTGTTCTGATGGTGAGTGAGAAGAGTCGATACAGGTAAAATGTAAGTCCACCACATGCAAACAACACAACTGTGAATGAAAACGTATCTCGTTCCTAACCAGCTCACATGCTGTCACTTGAAAATGTCAAATTCCTGTAATATTTAATCGAACATCCTTCACTGGGCGAAAAAAGAAGATGTTCTGTCCTGTAAAGGTAAATTTACGTCGCGTAAAGATAAACTACTGTCGTATATAGGTATATAACCATATACTGATGTTTGTTGTGTATACTACTGATACATATTCATTTCTTAAATTTAGGTGGCTACCAGTGGCGTTTACTCGAGGCAGTGAACAAGTGGGTTGTTGAATCAGAGCTAACGTGTAACGGGCAGCACGACGAGGATATAATCACATATCCACTGCCCATTCGTCACAGAGAATTGCGTACAACTCAGACGAGGAAAGAGTTTTCCAGACTTCAAGTAATCAGTAGTCATTAGAATGTTCCCGTCACTCTTAAGGCAGGGAGGTCTCACGTGAACCCCGTGATACGAAAGAGCTTATCCCAAATTTAAAAAAAAAGAGAAAGGTCTTAATACTGGCATTACTAATAGTCGGTAGTGTGATCTCGAAATTCGATCCGATCGAGCGAGGTTGCGCAGTGGTAGCACACTGGACTAGCATTCGGGAGGACAATGGTACAATCCCGCGTCCGGCCATCCTGATTTAGGTTTTCCGTGATTTACCTAAATCGCTCCAGACAAATGCTGGAATGGTTCCTTTGAAAGGGCACGGCCGACTTCCTTCCCCATCCTTCCCTAATGCGATGAGACTGATGATCTCGCTGTTTGGTCTCTTCCCCCAAACAATCCAATCCAATCCAAATCGAAATTCGAGTTGAGATACTGATAGGAGAATATTCCAGTCAATGGACTTAAGTAAATTCTCGCTTAGATACAGACATTAGACTATTCTGTAGGTATTCACGATAGATAAACGAACCTATCTTCCACCGATGGGAATCAACGTAAGTGACGAGACGTTGAGTTACGTTGCCTAGGTACTGGCTGGTTTTCTATGTTGTGCGCTGCGGGGTTTTAGGCTGCAAATAGTGAATTTTGTACTATTTCGTGTGGTAGCCGGAACAAACTGCAGGTCAGTGAATTTGCCTCCGATGTTTAGAGTACATAGTAAAAGCTGGGCGCCTGGCTAGTGCTTTTTGACTTTGCGTTCAATAACTATTACTCATAGTACACATATAAATATACAGAGGGGTCAAAAAAAATGTATCCACTGTTTAAAAGTCCATAACTGGCAAATTAATTGACGGAGTTATCTCATCTTTGGTGAAAGCGTAGCTTAAAGTCCAACTTAAAGATATCACTGTAGGTGTTCGAAATGGTCACCATTAACATCCACACACAAACGATGCCGTCGAACTGCAGCACGAACTACTGAATGTAAAGTGTTCAGTTGGATATTTGCACATGAATGTATGATGGATTCTCGAAGTTCATCCAATGTGCGTTGTTTTTGTCAATAAACGACGTCATTTAGTGTTCCCCACAGGTAAAAGTCCAAAGGAGTTAGGTGTGGGGAACGTGGTGGATACTCCACAGCACCTCTACGGCTTATCCATTTTACCGTCGTGTGTTACAACAATTCACTCGCTCACCACATAAGTCTGTGAGACAGTGTGCCCGTGAAACTGGAGTGAGTCGCTCAAGTGTTCGGCTAATTTTGAAGACAGCAAAGTGGAAGTGCTACATCCCACGATTGCTACACGCAATGAACAAGGACGACCCAGATGGTAGAATGGAGTACTGAGAGTGGTTTACTAACATGGTGCACAACGATGAAGTGTTTGCAGAGATTATTGTGTGGTCTGATGAGGCACAGTTCAAACTCAGTGGTACAGTAAATCTCCACAATTGCATCTACTGGGCCGCCGAAAATCCGAACGTCCACGTAGACAAAGCCGTGAATTTGCCAGGAGTAAATGAGTGGTGCGGGTTGTCTTACCGGACCTTGATTGGACTATTCTTCTTTGACGGCACAGTTACCGGTGAGGTGTACCTTCAGAAGCTTCAGTCATCCATTTTGCCTGCCATCCGGCACTTGTATGGAGACGGAAGAGTTTACTTTCAACAATATGGTGCCCCAGCCGACTACCAAAATCTTGTTAGGGCGTATCTCGACGAAAATCTACCAAGAAGATGGATAGGCAGAAGATGTGCTGTGGAGTATCCACCACGTTCCCTACACCTAACTCCTCTGGACTTTTAACTGTGGGGAACACTAAAGGACATCGTTTATCGACAAAAGCCAACTACATTGGATGAACTTCGAGAATCCATTCTACATTCATGTGCAAATATCCAACTGAACACGTTGCAGTCAGTAGTTCGTGCTGTAGTTCGGCGGCATTGTTTGTGTGTGGATGTAAATGGTGACCATTTCGAACACCTACAGCGATATCTTTAAGTTGGACTTTAAGCTACACTTTCACCAAAAATGAGTAAACTCTGTCAATTAGTTTGCCTGTTATGGACTTTTAACCAGTGGTTACATTTTTTTGGACCCCTCTGTATAATTAATAATCGTTAAGCTGATCCCAGATTTCCAGGAAGCTGTCTTCCTTCTACCTTTAGACTTGTACTAATACCTCTATCGTGATTAGGAAGTATCAGTTAATCTCAATTTAATATCCGCCAGCGAGGGCTGCCTTCGAGGCCCCTGATGTTAAAACTGCGCATTCAGACGAGGACAAGCATAACATTCGGACATCTATCTCGGCGACTACGAGGGCTGTTTCAAGCGCTGCCTCGTCCTTTTCGCTACTGGAGAAGACATTAGCGGCCGCTGTCGCCTACACCTGGGCACCCGCGCCAGAGTGGGAGGCGTCGCGTCGCGGTGTGAATCAGACGCGCTGCCGGTCGCGCAGGCCCACCGCTTGTTATCTGTGTAAGCAATACGGCTGCCGCCCGCTGAAACCCGACCTGCCACGGGAGAGCGACGCGGGGCTGCATACGCCGCAGGGGCCACGCGCGACGTGCGGCGACCTGCACTCCCCACCTCGGATCCCTGCCTCAGCAGCACAGGCGTCACGGTTACACGAGATGTCCTACTGCTCAGTCGCTGGCGAGCACTCTGCTGCTGCATCTGGACCTATTATTGCTGGGCATAACTCGTCAGAAATACGTCCACCAGTGTTATTTTTAGGCACTAGTGCAATTCATCTCTTTTAGCAAAGAAATGTTCAGATTTCGATAAACACCAGGATTTTTTGAATGTGCTTTATGAAATTCGTGAACATATTATTGTCTTACTTTTCTCGGTACATAGTCGATCCACACTGTTCTAAGCGTGATAGGAAGACAGGGTCATTTTCAGGCTGTTGTTCATCCAAGTTCTCTCTGTTTTTCGGATCTAAAGGTGTGTGGGGGTTATGAGGTTTGTGATACCCCCCTCCCTCCCGAAGAACATTTTGCTAAAAGCGATCATATTCTTACACATATCATTTTCCAAGTTTCTCAGATAAAATTCAGAAAATTAAGTGGCACGAAAAATAGGTGTCTCGAAAATGTGAAAGAATCCAAGAAGTTACCAGCAACGAGCATGGGCTTGTGGCATGTCTACCTGGAGGAAACATTCCCGCCAGGAAGAGGCATCGAACAACCGGCTGACCATACCTGTCTCCAAGATTTTTTACGACACGTTTCGTGGATCCACAGGCAGAACTGGCAAAATGCAAGAGGTTCAGTAAAGCAAGACACAAAGGGGAGACCATCTAATACGAAAAAGGAGAAAATCATAGAAAACTTCGCGAAAAGAAGAAGCAACTATTGAACAAAACCGCATTTCCCCTCCCCACGTTTACATGCTCACACTCATAGTCCTCAAACCTGTGTTCACCATCGTAATCCTGAGCGAAATATTGAAGACAGTGTAGATTATGAAGTTGCCATAGTTGTGAGAATTGTTCTAAAGCTGCAAGGCGCACGTACTTCTCAAATTTTCGGATAAACGCTTCTAAAATGATATATTTTTCTGAATTCGAATTTCTTGCAAGTCTATCTTAGGAAATATAGTGAGTAATAAATAACGTAAATAAATTTTTATCATTATTGTATTAAAACTTTTTAATTTATTATTATTATTATTATTATTATTATTATTAAAATCTTGGTAGTACGTTAAAAGTAGTCGTGGCAGAAAATTACATTTAGAGCGAAGTAGGGGAGAGAACAATGAAGTAAGACACTATGACACACCACTCCCGTCCCAGAACCGCAACCCAGATCTCCGTCTGCGTTTCTTGTTGTTTGACGTCGCATCCCACAATTTTCTCTCCTGGCTAATATTTTCAGCTGACAATAGCACTTACATCCAGCGTCCCGACGTTCTTGTTGGATGTACTCTAATCTTGACTTCTTCTAGAATTTTTGCACTCTATTGGTCCCTATAGCGCCAGTGATGTTATTTCCTGAAGTCTTATCACATGTTTTTGTCCCTTCTACTTAGCCTCTCTCTCTTTTCTCACGTTTATTAAGTCATATGCGGTCCGTTCTTTTCATGATTTGACGAATTTATTTTATTCTAATTGGTAAACGGTTGTCCTTCCAGCCGTCTGATTCGTCAGATCATCTAAGGGAGGATACTCGTGTGCGCCATGTCTGCGAATCGTGTAAACTTTGTTCTGTGTGTTACCCTATTGCGTTATGCTATACGAGCACGTTGCTCCTTGTCCTTGCTACTGCTTTCCATAAAATACTTTCTTCGCTGATTCTAAGGAAACAGCTTCCTTATTTCAGCATATACAACAACGAAATTATTACTGCTCTCAAAATGATTCACAGTGTACTGCAGCTAATAAATTACTCCGTGCATGTAAAATAAAATAAAAAAATCCGTTCTTACACTGGGCATCTTCGTCAGTAGTTGTGTGCTTAGTGGCAGAATTTTTTTATGTGAAGAACTGTACCAGAGGATATAAGCTGCCTCTGGTACAGACGTAGATTCCATGCAGAAACATTGTACACCATCATAAACTACAAGCACACTGAGCAGTGAAATTTTATTGAGACGGATCATCAGCTACTACAAAAATTATGTAATTATGTTTGCTGTCGTTTCCATTACAGAGTAACTTTAAACTCATTTAGAAAACTATGCAAACAAACAAACACCGTCCTATCAGGCCTTGAAGGTCCAAAGGAACCAGCCGGCCGCCGTGTCATCCTCAGCCCGTGGGCATCAACGGACGCGGATACAGAGGCGAAAGTGGTCAGCACACCCCTCTCACGGCCGTTGTCAGTTTTCGTTACTGGCTCTGCTACTTCTCAGTCAAGTGGAACCTACACTGGCTTCGCAAGGGGTGAGTGCATCTCTCTTACCAACAGCACTCACCAGACGCGAACGGTGACCCATATCCAAGTGCTGGCCAAGCCCGACAGCGCTTAACCTCGGTGTTCTGACGGGAACCGGTGTTACCACTGCCGCAAGGCAGTGTAAATTTAAAAGTAGTTATATCACGAATATATTTTATAAACAAAAGCAAAGAATTGTGGATTAATTTCTTAGGCGACCGATTTCCTGCTACTAAGGCAATCATCAGATTTGAGGTCCAAATTATAGTCTTATGGTTACATCGTAAGCTGAAAAAAGATTAAATAAATAAATTGTGCATATATTCACAATTTTTTGCTTTTGAATGAAATTTCGAAGCTGGTCTACCAAGAGACAAACGGCATAATCAGTTAACATGATACATGTTTGCTGCAGTCATAGAGATTCGAACGAACACTGTGGTAGGTTGCATACCGTCGACATTTATATTGTTGTGGAGATGTTTTCGGTTCACAACAGATACATTAACACACGAGAGTAAGAAATCAAACGAAATTCAGTTTGTAACGAGCCACCGGAGATTTCGGACCCTTACACGAAAATATTTTGAATACATCCCTGCGTAGCCTCCGAACGTTTCTTGGCAAATTTCTAATTCAGTCCGTATAATTTAAAGAAAATGTTTGCAAGACGGTCGCAGTAGGCATTATGCCTCCTAATGTGTGTAAATCTTCTGGCTGCCTTTCTCTGCCCTACCTAACGACCATCACCACATGATTGTCCCGTCTCTTACATCGTCGCCTTTGACCGGGCATTAACCATCTCTTGGTCTTCTTCGTGCTAGTCCATCTATAACAGGCAAGGCCGGCCGGAGTGGCCGAGCGGTTAAAGGCGCTACAGTCTGGAACCGCACGACCGCTACGGTGGCAGGTTCGAATCCTGCCTCGGGCATGGATGTGTGTGTGATGTCCTTAGGTTAGATAGGTTTAAGTAGTTCTAAGTTCTAGGGGACTTATGACCACAGCAGTTGAGTCCCATAGTGCTCAGAGCCATATAACAGGCAATGTGTTCTATCACCGTGTAAGCACTGAAATCTTTAACTGAAATGTGAATCATACTGAATTCCACCACCACTCAAAGTATCTAAAATATCTCTGCAAACTTGAAGGTCCATACTATTCTGCTCAATAACAAATTTTTAAAGACAGCTTTGGAATTGCAAAGCCTTAATGTTGGACGGACTGTAGGTTCAGCTGTAAAGAACTCCACACATGAACGACGTATCGCAGCGATCCGTCGCTAGATCGAGTGATCTGTCTACAGATCGCACGTGTGTGAGCAAATCGTGTATCGCAGCGATGAGTCGCTGATGGAGCTCTCATGAAACCTGATGGATCGCGTACGACGTTTGACAATAGTCTAGTTATTACACGTTGTCTAGTTATTACGCGTTGTGATGTGGTTTTGTTTCGCTTCGCTTTGGTCACATTGAGTAAGAAGAATAAGAATTTGACATTAGTATTTGTAGTTGTCCAAGGAGCACGAACCATTCTGAGAACAGAAGCCGGAGTTGCCAGATATATTAAGAAGGAAAACAAATAAGCTCACCGGATAACAAATTAGTAATCCCTGGAGAAATCATTACAATCGTCATTTAATACCATGTAGTTGGTTCAAATGGCTCTGAGCACTGAGGTCATCAGTCCCCTAGAACTTAGAACTACTTAAACCTAACTAACCTAAGGACATCACACACATCAATGCCCTAGGCAGGATTCGAACCTGCGACCGTAGCGGCCGCGCGGCTCCAGACTGTAGTGCCTAGAACGGCTCGGCCACCCCGGCTGGCAATACCATGTAATTCTACTCCTGGTCTTGATAACCGCCTGGATTCTACTAGGAAGTAAGCCACAACGCTGTGCAGGTACGTCGCATCTGGGTTAAGCCACTCGCTGAGGATTTGATAGTCCAATTCTACGAAATTGCGTGGATGTTGATGTCGGCGTTTTACTCGCTGTTTCGGCATGTCCCATATATTTTCTACGGGGTTCAAGTCAGGTGACTTTTCAGACCAATCGAAATGTTAGACGGTGTGGAAGTGTTCATAAAAAAATTATATTCTTCCAGCCCGATAAACCTTGCTGTTGTCGTTTTATGTGCCTTTGTGAGCGATGGCGTCTTGCAGGGTGGGCGACTTCAAATGTTCTTCGCATGGAGTTCCCATCACAATGTTCTCTTACAAACAGGTGTGGATGGACACTCATTTACTGTCCGTGGCAGTTCCTGTCGGGTTTGGAAGTGATTTTGATTCACAGACCGTGAAACTCGTTTCCGCTCCCCTCAGTCAGGAATTTCTGCCTACCATAATAATGACGTCTTGTTTATTTCCCACGTGTGTTACACCATTGTCTTAGACACGTTGAACAGTCTGCTGCGAAACATCAAAAAATACAGCAATTCAACTCAATACGGCCATGGACATGGCCAAACACGATGGCTCATTTTTGCCACTCTGTAATGTGCTTACGTTTACCTGTGTTTCCGGACAACGTCCGCCTGAATCATAAATGTGTCACAAATCGCTACTGCATTACGTTCGCGTACACGCAGTGAGAGTGCGATTAAGCACGTGACTCTATTTCTGCTCTAACTGTAAAGGTTTACGAGTCATCTGTGCGTGCGCATTGGGGAGAATAATGTTTTGTTCTGTGAACTTATATAAGCAATGGCGCCCTCAGACTTTGCAGTGATTTGCATTTTGATGTAGAAATTCATAAGCATTTGATAGTACCAATCAGGGTACACTGGACTCCATCTGATAAATTTGAGTTATTTATGAAACAACTACGCACATTGCTAAAAATTAAAACTTTTAAACATGATGACTTAATATTAGATGAACTTTTAATTTAAATGCTTAGGGAATCCAGCACCCCCACAAATAATTTACATCAAGCGATACGTAAATCAGCAGTACTACTATTGACATTGCTATAGACCCATCGAGACTGCAGACCACTGTCTACAAGACTAATGAATGAAAAAGGAATTTAAAACTGATAAACGAGAAACACATTGAATTAACACACTCGAGAAATGTACACAGCGCACTTGACGTCAATGATAAACGTAATGTATACTGTAAAATAACTTACGGTTCCCAAGAAAAGGATTTCAAAACAGGTTCAATAAATTTCAGTTCTTGTTTATTTATCCAATTATTTTTTTGCAATTGGTAGTGGAGATACGGAGATCAACTGCCACTAATGCTAAACGTAATGGGTCGTTTTCTGTAGCAGATTTTCACGACACACGGCGTCCGGAATACTGGATGAAATTGCGTGGTAAACCGCTCATGTGTGATGGAGTCGAAAAGAGCGACTGTATCTAGGCGATGGTGGCGATATCGCCAGAAATCTGCCTCTCCCGTGTGGGACAGTAATGCGTTACAGAGCCGTTTCTGCGAGTTTTGCGACCGCGTCGGGTGATTCAGAGCGCCACAGACCAGCCAGCAGTCGGCGACGCGTGTTGACACAGCGGCTGCGTCACTGCTGCGCAGGGGCGACGCAGGGCTGCCAACACACGCACTAGCGTCTCCCACAGATTCGGTTGCTTTCATCACGTACAGAATGGTGCACTGATAGACATCGTTTGCGTCTGAGGACTATCATGGTAAATTCTGGTGAAACAGCCACCCTTTTAACAATGACGTACGAAGATTCTTTGAACAAACAATTAAGCCCAGTAGATGGAAGAAAGCACAAGTGACACTTGTCTACAATGAGGATAACAAATGTGATACGCAAAACTACCTTCCAATATCATTGTCATCTATATGTTCTAGAATCTTAGAACATGTTCTGAGTTCAAACGTAATATGATACCTTGAATAGAACATGGCAGCCAGTAGGGATTTCGAAAACATACGTCATGCAAAATCCATGTAGCGCATTTCTTACGTGCCAGGCAGATGCAGTATATCTTGATTCCCAAAAGCATTTGACTCAGTACCACACTAACGCTTATTAAAGAAACACGACGTTGTGGAGTTTCAAACGAAATTTGTGGTAGAGTGTATGCAGAGTAATATCTTGCACAGAGACTCATCGACAGATAAGTTTTTGTTGTTAAGTGGGCTGGGAACATAGAAGTTGGTTGGTTGATTGGTTTGGGAAAGAAAATCAGACAGCGATTTCATCGCTCCCATCGGATTAGGGAAGGCTGGGGAAGGAAGTCGGCCGTACCCTTTCAAAGGAACCATCGTGGCATTTGCCTAAAGCGATTTAGGGAAACCACGAAAAACCTAAATCAGGATGGCCGGACGCAGGTTTGAACCGTCGTCCTCCGGAATGCGAGTCCAGTGTGCTAACCACTGAACCACCTCGCTCGGTATCGACAGATATAGTACATTCAGGAGTGCCCTAGGTATGTGTATTTGGGCTCTAGCTGCTCATGTTGTACATCCATACTTTTTTCGATTATTTGGTTACGTGTAGTTACGTATTTTCTGAAAAAAGCTTGACAGATCTCCTGGGAGTACTTAATAAGTTTTCAAAGTGGTACAAGCCTTGAAAATTAGCACTAAAGGTCCAGAAATACAACATTTTGCACTTTAGGAAACGCAGAAATACAGTAATCTTGTTATTAGTCTTATGTAAGTAAACTGGTAAAGTGCGTGTCATTGGTAAAATACTGGAAAAATGCATTCAATCTTGTAGGGATATTTCTTACATATGATTTGTCAGACTCGTACCAGAATACTGCTCGTGCGTGTCGGACCCATACCAGATCGGAATAACAGGGGACACTGAACATACACAAAGGAGAGCAGCACGGATTGATACATCCCCTTAGAAAATTTATTGAATGACTGTGCTGATAAACCTCTTACATTATTTGATTTTCAAACAGCTGAGCAAAACTGAACCTACTCAGACATTTCGCTCTTTGCCTATTCTGATCAACACTAAGCTGACACACAATATTTTTAGCGCAACGCAATCTGACTTTCAATAATCCCTACAAAAGAATGGCCCTGACTAACATTAACCTATACCTTTCACAAATCACTTACCTCACAAAAATCTTCGTTACTCGAACTACTGCAATACAGCGAGCGCCACTACTGCCAACTAAATAAAAGTTTCAAACTACTGAAGGCACTAACTACTGATAGGCATAGTTAGCAAATGAAATATTTTGATAGAGAACAAACAATCTATTTACCTTAATAGTGTTCAAAAGTCATAATATATATATCAGTTCATGACATCCAGTCTTACAAATTTACTGTCTCTGATGGAAACACGTCCAGATCATCCGCTCTCAAAACTCCGCCATCTCTCTCCCCACATCCATCACTGCTGACGGCTCACCTCCAACTGCGCAACGCTACGCGCTGTTAACAGCCAACTGCCCAACACCACAATAGCAAATTCCAACAATGCCACCCAGCCACAGACTGCACACAGCACAGCCAGTGATTTTCATACAGAGCGCTACGTGGCGTTACCAATATATAAACCTAAACAGCCTACTTACAGGCTGTTCACTGGTTTTTTTGAATCGCTGGAGAGCGTAACGAAAATGTTGAAATGCCTGAACTTGCAGATGTTTGATTATACGAGTAGATGCCAAGTATCCCGCGAAAGCCTTCTACGAAAGTTTCAAGAACCATTATTAAGTGAGGAACTTAGAAGTATGTTACAACCTGTAACGCTTGTGATTGTAGAGTACGGCGAATACCTAAAAACCAGTGAATGTGTCTCTATATAAAATGTGTGCTGAAATCAGTTGGGGCGAATACTGAAATGGGATGCATTAAATATCTTTAAATGTATTATATGATTGTTTTGCTCTCTATATGTACAGTCATGTTAACAAATGGTTCAGATGGCCCGGAGCACTATGGGACTTAACATCTGTGGTCATCATTCCCCTAGAACTTAGAACTACTTAAATCTAACCTAAGGATACCACACACATTCATGCCCGAGGCAGGCTTCGAGCCTGCGACCGTAGCAGTCGCGTGGTTCCATAATGAAACGTCTAAAACCGCTCGGCCACATCGGCCGGCTCGCTGTTAACATTCGTTGTTTACTCAAAGTTACTGTAGCTTAGCTACTGATGTCTGTTTATAACTCAGGCTACTCAGTCGCTGTAGACAGCACAGTTAAATATGTTTCTGCCTGTAAATAGTCGACTTTTGATATACAGTGTGTGCCAGACCCACAAGAGTCAGACTTATGCAAGTCGTAGGATGAGCGAAACTTTTTGAGTCAGAATTATACGCGTCGTAGAAGATCCTAAAGTGAGCATTTTAAGATAAAAAGTTAATGATCGGAAACGAATATTTAGTTTTTTATTGATGATATTCTAAAACGTTTAAAAACAGTATAAGATAGCATGTTTTTAAAGTAAAAAATTTCATAATCAGGTGACCGGTTTCGACAGTGGTACGATCTTGTTCAGACCGTTAACATTCCATGTTGACGGTTGAATGGATCACTGAAGCCGTCTTTACTGGTACTACATAGCGGGTTGCTCCTGTCCAGACTCTCTCCAGGCGTCATCATGGAGTCTTAATAGTCTCAAGATCGAAACCGGTCACCTGACTAACAAATTTTACATTTTAGCAACGTACATGCTGCCTTAGAAAGTTTTATTTTTAAAAAATCTACATTAATTTTGATTGCTGTTTTCCCAGGTACAATATTCCATTCTCCACGCCAAGGAGTGGAGTGGGCTGTCTGAGATCGGGCCCACCATTAAAGATTCGCGGTTCAATGCAGCCAATTATCACACAAGCTCATAGTGGGCAGATGTGGGATCCCAATTATTGTGAATAAATGTGAGGTGTCCACCAATTCCGGGATTCGCTTTACAAACAAGGGAAACCTCCAGACTGCGAGTCTCATGTACGCGCTACAAAGACACACAAAAATTTTGTTTCATTCTCTTAACTATCCCCGCTTTCTGTTGTGCAAGTAAATATGAAGATAGAGCCCTCTGAATCAATTCGCCTTCAGTTTCTTTCAAATGGTTCAAATGGCTCTGAGCACTATGGGACTTAACATCTATGGTCATCAGTCCCCTAGAACTTAGAACTACATAAACCTAACTAACCTAAGGACATCATACAACACCCAGTCATCACGAGGCAGAGAAAATCCCTGACCCCGCCGGGAATCGAACCCGGGAACCCGGGCGTGGGAAGCGAGAACGCTACCGCACGACCACGAGCTGCGGACCTTCAGTTTCTACTGGGGTCACATACACCAATGAATTCATGTAACTTCTCAGGAAAAAGTCCAAAGGGATGAGGTGGGACGATCCAGCTGATTATGCAACAAAATGTATCCTCCTAATTAAAAAATGGGTAGCCTGTAGGGCTGGTGTTTATGGACCCTGTGTAGGTGTGGAACGATGCACCATCATTTTTAAGCCACATCGTATCGTTAACAATGAGCACCATTCAAACGACGTGGCTGCAAATAACCAATATGACACAGTAATACTTTATTCGTCAGTCATATAAATAATGATCATGATTGCTCAATGGAGTTTTTTTAATCATGTACGAAATAATTAATCGGTCCACGTCTGAATAAAATCTGAGAAAATATATCAGAAAACCTATTATTTTGTAAAAATTAATTTCAACTATAATTTCTAAAGAAGAGAAAGAGATGCATTGCATTAGAGACTGAAACACGATGAAAGAAAAAAGTCTGTAAGACTTTATGCCATTCGTTTTGTCTTATACCACTAACATACACCCTCCTCCCATCCCCGTTTTTTAAAGAATCGCCCCCCCCCTCCTTGTGTAAAATAGCTTCAAACGTCTGATTACTTTAAAAAGTGGTTATTGTGTTAAAACTAGTTTTCCACGTATATCAATGTTTACGTCATATCTTCTGAAGAATTTCTCGTACAATTCTGCTGCGGTACGGATAACAGATGCACGACAGTGTGGGAGTGAAATGGTGCAGCACCTGGAAACGTACTCCAAGGCTCAAGCACGCGAAACGGCGCTATTGTTGTGGCCGAAACGTCTAAATCGCACACAGATTCACAGTGAAATTTTGGCGTCCCGTGCGCAAAGTGCACTGTCTTGTCCGGCCGTAGTGAAGTGGTTCCACGTGGACGTGGATGATTCTGAATGGTAGATCCAGATCTGGCACTAAGCGAATTCCACCTCTTCGGGCCGGCCGGAGTGGCCGTGCGGTTCTAGGCGCTACAGTCTGGAACCGCGAGACCGCTACGGTCGCAGGTTCGAATCCTCCCTCGGGCATGGATGTGTGTAATGTCCTTAGGTTAGTTAGGTTTAAGTAGTTCTAAGTTCTAGGGGACTGATGACCTCAGAAGTTGAGTCCCATAGTTCTCAGAGCCATTTGAACCATGTGAACCATTTGAACCACCTCTTCGGCAAGCTAACTGAGCATCAGGCGTTCTCGAGAACGGCTCCTTGACCAAGGAGAAGACTGAACGATTGATAGATCGTTCCTAAGGTTGTTTTAGACGACTGTGTTGTAAAATAGTATCGTGTATTGTGTCACTTCGAAGTGTAGTGTCACACTAAATAAAAGTGACATGGCCTGCCATAGTAATGTGTAATGACAATACTACAAAAAAGATATAACGGAGGTGCTGTGTAGCAGCTAGGCACAACAAAAAGACTGTCAACAAGTGAGCTTTCGGCCAAAAAGGCCATCATCATAGACAACACACACACACACACACACACACACACACACACACAAACGCGACTCACACACACATGAACATACTGTGTTCATGTGTGTGTGAGTTGCGTTTACGTGAGTGTGTGTGTGTGTCTATTGTTATGTTGTCTATTTCTGATGAAGCTCTTTTTTGGCTGAAAGCTCACTTGCTGACAGTCTTATTTTTTGCCTATCTGCGACTCACCGTCAGCATCTCCGCTATATGAGTGGGAGTAGCAACTATCCTTTTCATACTAATGCCATTTTTCCATCCTGATTTTCCATTGTTGGATAGTAATGTGTAACTTACCTTTTGAAGTCCCCTTACATGTTATAGTAATTTTCAAATGTTAGATTCAGTTAAAGCAAGCTTGTCGTAATGAATGTAACGTAAAATATATAGAATGCCTTGCTAGATGTAAGAGAAATCCTAATGGCCGTTACATTGCCAGTTAAATATATCAGTTAATAAATTAATAAAAAAGAATATCATCGACACAAACGAGATGCGTCTACGGATAAACCCCCATGTACTACTGAGTAAAAAGTGTCATTCAATAATTTCTGGAAACTGTAACTTGTTGAGTAAACAATGATTCTCAAGCCTGTGCGTAAGATGAAGTATTGGCGCTAACATTCGGCACTGAAACTTTAACAGGAGTCTACCCCAGCGAAACACGGAAAAGCCTCTGAGAGCCAATGTACATGTCGGATGTCACAACAACTTTTAATTTGGTAGGAGCCGTGACGCGGCGAAGTTGGCAGCGAACTCTGGCGGCGTTCCAGTTTCCTGGTGAAGCTCTCCAGCATCACGACTCTCTCTCTCTGCCTTCCCAAAGCTTCTCGCCACCCTACCCAATTAGAAAGCAGTTTTCGGATTTATTACTGCCAAGCACAAACAGATGGGTGTATTGAAAGTGTGTAGAAAAAAGTTTCAGTTCGTTAGAAACGCACTTGCTTCGATAGACACTCCATTTTATCGTCAAATAGCGACCCCCTCCATTCCCCCCTCCCACTTCCAGCTTCGAGCAGTTAACACAAAGTATCTGAAGCCGAACAATTTACACAAACGAATAATGCGGTGGCGGTGTATGGTTGCAAGTATACAGCACCGAAGGAGATCAGGTGTGTACACTATACGCCTCGATGTCCTGTTTCGACGACTTCCCCTCTTCTGGAGTTTGATTTTTGACTACGAACGTCTGGGTGCATCTCGGTGCGTTTATGTAACAGTGTTTTCACCTGAAGGAGCTGTTTTAATGCAGCAAAATCGTTTGTGACAATAAAGAGATACCAATTACGGCTATCTTGCGCTTCAGTTTAGTTCAATTCATTGTGAAGTTTAGCGTCTGTGGCTGCTAGCATTACAAAGTTCTGTGTCACTTAATTCAAGCCTTATTCCTTGTTCTTCACTTTAGACATACCGAACATTAATAACTGAATTATGCACGTCTCATACATCAGGTACTACACGGAGCAACACGCATCATGTAGGTGCGCATTAGTCCCTAACATTATTAAGACACAGATTTTTAGATTTCTACTATGTTCCCCGTTGTAAGGGTTCCTTTATATCTGCTACTTTTTTCACCCAAGAAATATTAATTCAAAACGCAAAACTGTGATAATTTACAATAAATGTTTCTGAGTGATGGGAGAAGGGCGGCAAGTGGAAATAAAATCTAATATCGATTACTAGCTGTTTCCGACCGTGGGTTGCTGTGGCTTAGTCTGATTAAACCAAGCAGGATGAAAGGAGAAAGGACACGTTTCTAATATGCATGGGTATTGGATATATGCCCTCATCTCCTTCTCCACTTGGTCTCCGCTTATCTCCTTCTCCCCCTGTCGTCGTCCATTTCCTCTTCCTTCCTCCTCTTTCTGTGCATCTCTGTTTATCTTCTACCCCACCTCTCTCTCTCTATCTCCCCTTGCTCCCTCCCTCTACCCATTTTCTCCTTTCCGCTTTCTATGTCGATTTCCTCCCATACCCTGTCCATCTTCTGTTCCCCCTTCTCAGTGACCTGACCTTGAGCTATGTTTATTGTTACTGAAAATTCAGATTCTGTCGTAGTATTCTAATAATAGACCAATAAACCGTAAACACAACTTTCCTGACTGCTTGCTTCTATTTTTTTACGCTTTACTGTAACAAACTTACTGACACGATCGGAGTACTGCGTGGAATTTGAAGTAAATCAGTCACGTTCTTTTCGAGACTTTTGGTAATAACTATTCCCCCATTTACATATTACACATTTAGTTATATATTACATATATAAAAATAAGTGTGTAGAAACACGTAACTAATTGAATGCAAATTGTGTCAAAATTTCGAATCAACTGGTAAAGAACTACCAGAGACTTCAGACTGTGAACAAATGAACATTTACATTTTTATATAGATTTTTCCTGTAATTATTACATACATATTTATATATTATTTGTGGCGCTCCAGTAGGTATATAAAAGCATGCAACGTTGTGTCAAAATCGGTCAAGAACTTTCGGAGAAACACGTCCTCGAACAAACGAACATTTACATCTTTCTTTAAATAGAATATGTGAAATTGAGTTACATATTCTTGTCGATTAAGAGTTTACTAGTCGCTACGCAACTTCGAGATGCATGGGAAGAACTACCTGGATGATGGATGTGTGCGAGCTGGAAGTGCGAAATTGACCAACAATACGGAGACTGCAACTCGCTGGTGTAGGAGAAGAAAAAACCCTTAAGGAATAATACTATTACACCCACCAGTATCTACTCTGTATTAGTTTCCAACTGACGTCTTTTTATTTGCCGCAGTATTGAATAAACTCCTTATAAAGAATGTCAGGAAGCAATTATGATAAGGCGCTGTGATTGTAAATGTCTTTCAACAATATAAGCCGATTTCATTTGTTTTCAATAACTCGCCTTTTTTACTTAAATGAGGTGTGACCGTGTGACTTCTGATTTTCATTCAATTATAGAGTGTGACGTTTCTCTTTAATTGTTAATTGCTGCGTGAAATATTCATTCTTAGGTTCGTAACGTTCTTTCTTTTTTTTTTGTTTTACTAAAGCCCTAAATGGCGTAAGTAGATTGCTGCAAAAACTTGAAAAATGGCTATAAAACTGTATACTGTGTCTTTTGCCCATCTAAAGAATGGTGCGGGCCCATCAGAAAAGAAAAGTTTCGTTGCTGGGACATCAGTATTTTCAGCGGATTTTTATGTTAAGCCCAAAACAGCGATGGTTCACCAAAAAAAACGACTTTTCAATTCTGAAATTCTTTCAGTTACATAAATTTTTCAGTGCAATAGTAGAAGACCCGCACCGTAGTAAACGAAATCTGGCAAAGGAATCTATATAGGCTGTCAGAAAAAAGTGGAACTTAAAATCCAGAGCTTTCAAGTAGAGATTGTGGTATCGGTAACTTCGATGCCACGGCGTAGGTACAAGTTCTTAGGTTGGCACTGCGACTACGACACCGACGACAGCGCCCTCTAGCCGGCGCTGTGCAGCTCTACGAGCGCCGCTCCAGATTCAACCCATTTGATTCCGAATAGACGACCAAGCAACATTGTTTCTATTTCACAGTGGGCGAGCTACTACAGATTTTGGCAGTGTAACTTTTGTGAGCTTCGAGACATCCGGCTTCGCACCTACGTGCCCCTCAGTACAAAGTTATGTATTCATACTCTTCCCATAGTGAAGGTGATTTAAATTTACGTGTAGTGCCGAAGTACGTCATCTTCACCAGCTCCTCCTAGCTTCCTACATTCGGCCTACCTTTCAGTTTTCAGGAGCAGACCCACGCGACGCCTTCCCGGCGGGATACAAAAGAGATTTTCCCGAATATGGCTCCGACTGAGATACTTATACAGGGTGAGTCAACTAACGTTACCGCTGGATATATTTCGTAAACCACATCAAATACTAACGAACCGATTACACAGACCGAACGTGGGGACAGGGGCTACTGTAATTGTTTAATACAAAAATGCACGGAAGTATGTTTTTTAACACAAACCTACGTTTTTTAAAATGGAATCACGTTAGTTTTGTTAGCACATCTGAACATATAAACAAATACGTAATCAGTGCCGTTTGTTGCATTGTAAAATGTTAATTACATTCGGAGATATTGTAACCTAAAGTTGACGCTTGAAACCTCCGACGTTCAGTTGCGTGTTGTAACAAACACGGGCCACGGTCGGCGAGCAGCATCTGCAGGGACATGTTTACGATGACGACCGTGTTTACGAGAGTGGCTGTAGTGCACTGTTGTGGTTTGGTCTAGCTGTCGCAGTGTCCGCATGTAGCGCTTGCTGCTATTGTTATTCTGCATTCGTCTCCGCACGCAGACCAACTGTAGTACACCGTGTTACCAGACGTCTGTGATAGTGTAGTGTTGTAGGAACTGTGACCATGATGTATTCGACCTCTGAAAAGGCGGAGATGATACTCATCTATGGCGAGTGTCGACGAAATGCAGCTGAAGCCTGCAGGGTGTATGCAGAACGGTACCCGGACAGAAAGCATCCAACGTGCCGCACATTGCAAAACATCTACCGCCAACTGTATGCAACAGGAATGGTCGTAGCACGCAAACGGGTCCGTAACAGGCCCGTCACAGGAGAAGCGGGTGCAGTTGGTGTGTTAGCTGCTGTGGCCATGAACCCACACATGAGTACACGGGACATTGCGAGAGCCGGTGGAATGAGTCAAAGTAGTGTCATGCGCATACTGCATCGTCACCGCTTTCACCAGTTTCATGTGCCGCTACATCAGCAATTACATGGTGATGACTTTAATCATCGAGTGCAATTCTGTCAATGGGCATTAACAGAGAATGCGTTGCAGTTCTACCTGTTTACCGATGAAGCGGGTTTCACAAACCACGGGGCAGTGAATCTACGGAACATGCATTACTGGTCTGTGGACAATCCTCGCTGGCTCAGACAGGTAGAGCGACAGCGACCGTGGACTGTAAATGTATGGTGCGGAATCATTGGCGACCACCTCATTGGTCCTCACTTCATTGCAGGGGCTCAAACAGCTGCAACATACATCGCGTTTCTACAGAATGTTCTGCCAACGTTGCTCGAAAATGTCCCACTGGAAACGCGTCGACGTATGTGGTATCAGCATGATGGTGCACCTGCACATTCCGCAATTAACACTAGGCTGACCCTTGACAGGGTGTTCGACGGGCGTTTCATAGGATGTGGAGGACGCATAAATTGGCCAGTCCGTTCTTCTGATCTTACACCTCTGGACTTCTTTCTGTGGGGTACGTTAAAGGAGAATGTGTACCGTGATGTGCCCACAACCCCAGAGGATATGAAACAACGTATTGTGGCAGCCTGCGGCGACATTACACCAGATGTACTGCGGCGTGTACGACATTCATTACGCCAGAGACTGCAATTGTGTGCAGCAAATGATGGCCACCACATTGAACATCTATTGGCCTGACATGTCGGGACACACTCTATTCCACTCCGTAATTGAAAACGGAAACCACGTGTGTACGTGTGCCTCACCCCTCATGGTAATGTACATGTGCGTCAGTGAAAAAGACCAATAAAAAGGTGTTAGCATGTGGACGTAATGTGCTGTTCCAGTCTCTTCTGTACCTGAGGTCCATCACCGTTCCCTTTGGATCCCTACGTAATTCGGTGCTCTCCGATACACACGATCGAACAGCGGATGAGTGGTACTCAAGCGTCAACTTTAGGTTACAATATCTCCGGATGTAATTAACATTTTACAATGCAACAAACGGCACTGATTACGTATTTGTTTATATGTTCAGATGTGCTAACAAAACTAACGGGGTTCCATTTAAAAAAAATACTTCCGTGCATTTTTGTATGGTTTGTATTAACCAATTACACTAGCCCCTCTCCTCACGTTCGGTCTGTGGAATCGATTCGTCAGTATTTCATGTGGTTTACGAAATATATCCAGCGGTAATGTTAGGTGACTCACCCCGTATAGTACCTTTCTAAAGGTGGACAGCCGGCCGCGGTGGTCTAGCGGTTCTAGGCGCTCAGTCCGGAACCGCGCGACTGCTACGGTCGCAGGTTCGAATCCTGCCTCGGGCATGGATGTGTGTGATTTCCTTAGGTTAGTTAGGTTTAAGTAGTTCTAAGTTCTAGGGGACTGATGACCACAGATGTTAAGTCCCATAGTGCTCAGAGCCATTTGAACCATTTTAAAGGTGGACAAGTCGACTGTTGGTGACGTGACTATAAACTGGAAATGCGGAGTAACAACCACACCTAAATCAAGACCAGGTAGTAAGTACTAAGGAACGGGGGTCGTCGACCATTGCGGAGAAAGGAGGGGGTTATAAACAATCGCATGTAATCAGCGAATGGAATCACTCGTGAGTTTCAAAGTGCTACCAGAATTTCAGGTAGCACTGTGATTGCGCTTGTGGAGCTACAAGATAATGGTGTAAAATGGTCGAGCAGCTCCTCATAAGCTACATATTTATGTATTCCATGCCGTGTAACGTATCTGATGATGTAGAGAGACGCCACTAGACAGTAGATGAGTAGAAGTGACCGATTTGGAGTGATAAATCACGACATGTCTTGCGGCAATCCGATGGAAGGGCTGGCGAATACGTAGTGTACGTTACATGCGATCTTGTGTAGTGGCAACAGTGTGGTACAGAGGAGGAGGTGCAACGGTGTGGGGGTGTTCTTTTAGTACTTATCGTGCACTATTTCCATTATTGTGAATAAAACGATAGATGTGAAACAATATAAACATATTATACAGAATTGTGCACTGCGTACGGTAGAGGAACAGTCTGGAGTCGATAACAGTATCAGCAAGAGAGTGCATCCCGTTCTAAAACAGCATCTGTGAGCCAATGGTTTGTGGACAGCAACATTTTAAAATGAACTGGATGCACAGAGCGGTGACCTGAACCCATCAAAATACGTTTGGGGTGAGTTAGAAAGACGAATTCACTCCAGATCCCAGCACCAAACATCACTAACTTCTCTGGTTTCGGTTCTTCAGAAATAATGGACTGCCATTGCTCCGCGACATTCTGATATCTCACTGAAAGTACCCCCACGAAGCTCAACCCATCGTACAGTGTGATGACGGAAGTAATAGGATAGCGCTATGGACATCTAGAGATGGCGGTAATATCGCGTACACAAAGTAGAAAAAGGGAAGTGTACTGGCGGAAGTGTCATTTGTACTCCGGTGATTCACGTTGTAAGACGTGTATATTTTTATTATCTATTGTCAAACCACAATTTATGAAAGATGTTTATATTTTATTAATAGGATTAAGTTGGAATAATTAATATTTGTCATGCTGGAAATAATTGTGGTAGCAGGAATGTCTGCACCAAAGTATTGTTGGCAAGAGAGACCGCACATTGATATAATTTTAAAAAGGGCGGGCGAGACCGCGTATGGATACATTTTAAGAAAAGAGCGGGAAAGACCGCGCATTGATACATTTTGTTATGGTAGCAGGGATTGTCTGTACCAGAAAGCATTGTTGGCGGGAGAGACCGTAACGCTATCACGCTTACCAAAAACCCTGTGACGAAACGCGCCGCTCTTCTTTGGATCTTCTCTATCTCCTCTGTCAACCCGAACTGGTACAGATCCCACACTGATGAGCAATACGCAAGTATTGTTCGAACGAGCGTTCGTAGGAAGTCTGTAGTAAGCGAGAAGTGAAGCGAGTCGGTAGCAGGTCTGAAGCGAGAGGTTGAGAGGAGCGGTGTGCCTGCCAGCCACCAGCTGTGATTTACAAGAGATTATAAACGGATGTGCAGAGACATCAGATAACTATTATCATAAGAGGAACTAATATTACTGAATTATTTTGTTGAGAAACTCAAGACTACTGAAGGTATGTTTGCGCAATGCTACTTGTAAGATTATTGTAAAAGTAAGTCCCATTTGAACGTTTGTAAAATCATTTAATTCAGAATATAATTAATTTTTGCCAGAAATATTGCATTACTGATTATAACCCACGCCAAACACCATCAACGTAAAACTTTGCAAAATTTTATTGTTGTCAAGAAAAAGTTTAACTATGAATTACGAAACTTCAGTCAAATTAATTAAAGAATAACGTCAGCTTTGGTAATAAATACAGCCACTGATTATGACAGCCCACCAGCAGGTTATAAAGTATAGTAAAACGGAGTAAGTATATACATGTCGCAGTTCGATGTAGCAGTCAGATGGCGATCCAGTAACAGTAAAAAAGGTAAGGAACAGTTTTGGGTTATTACAGATAACGACTGAGGGTCACGACGACGACACATTCTATGTTTCGTCGAAATAATCAGAAAATCACTTTTAATAAGCAGCAATTAAAATTGTATGCGAAGACTGAGAAAGAGAAAAAAATTTCAAAGGGAAGATTTAATTTGTTATTATTAAGCAAGAGATAGAAATCCTAAGGGAAGGTTTCATAGGTTATTGTAAAAGGGAAGATTGCGTAGCAAAAGAGATATAGAGGAGACGGGAAGGTTTCAACGAGAAAAAATTTCCGACGTGATTATAACCGCTGGACGGAAAGTAACACACTTTGAAAGCGAAATGATAGTTGGAGCCAGACGCAGGGACATTCCATTCCGGATATCGTTAGGGAATTTAAAATTCCGCGAATTACACTGTCAAGCGCGTGCCAATAATACCAAATTTTAGCCATTACCTCTCAGCACGGGAAACGCAGTGCCTTACAGCCTTCACTAGATGACCGAAAGCAGCTGCGTTTGCGTAAAGTTGTCAGTGCTGACAGACAAGTAACAATGCGTGAAATAACTGCACAAGTCAATGTGGGGTGTACGACGAACGCATCTGTTAGGACAGTGCAGCGAAATCTGGCTTAAATGGGCTACAGCAGCAGACGACCGACGCTAGTGCCTTCACTAACAGCATGATATCACCTTCAGCACCTCTCGTGGGCTAGTGACCATATTGGTTGGGCCCTGGAAAACCGTGGCCTAGTCAGGTGAGTACCGATTTCAATTGGTAAGTGCTGGTGGTAGGATTCGAGTGTGGCGCAGACTCCAGGAAGCCATGGACCCAAGTTGTCAACAAGGCTTGAGCAAGCTGGTGGTGGTTTCATAACGTTCTGTGCTGCGTTTACATGGACTGGGTCCTCTCGTCCAACTGAACCTATCATTGACAGGAAATGGTTATGTTTGGCTACTTAGAGACCATCTGCAGCCATTCACTGGCTTCATGCTCACAAACAACGATGTGCCTTGTTACTGGGCCACAACTGTTCGCGATTCGTTTGAAGAACATTTTGAACAATTCGAGCGAATGATTTGGCTACCCAGAAGCCCATCGAAGAGTATGGGACACAAACGAGAGATCAGGAGTGCACAAAATCCTTTCGCTGTTATGACTCAACACTACTGCGAAAGTAAAGAGAGCTTCACTGCAAATTTAAACGCAGCCAAAACCTCTCAGAGAAACAGAAGCTAAACGATTTCAAAGTTGGCGTAAGAAGGGCTATGCGTGAAGCGTTCAGTGAATTCGAAAGTAAAATTTTATGCACCGACTTGACAGAAAATCCTAGGAAGTTCTGGTCTTACATTAAATCAGTAAGTGGATCGAAACAGCATATCCAGACACTCTGGGATGATGATGGCATTGAAACAGAGGATGACACGCCTGAAGCTGAAATACTAAACACCTTTTTCCAAAGCTGTTTCACAGAGGAGGACCCCACTGCAGTTCCTTCTCTAAATCCTCGTACGAACGAAAAAATGGCTGACATCGAAATAAGTGTCCAAGGAATAGAAAAGCAACTGAAATCACTCAACAGAGAAAAGTCCACTGGACCTGACGGGATACCAATTCGATTCTATACAGAGTACGCGAAAGAACTTGCCCACCCTCTAACAGCCGTGTACCGCAATTCTCTAGAGGAACGGATGGTTCCAAATGTTTGGAAAAGAGCACAGGTAGTTCCAGTTTTCAAGAAGGGTCGTCGAGCAGATGCGCAAAACTATAGGCCTATATCTCTGAGATCGATCTGTTGTAGAATTTTAGAACATGTTTTTTGCTTGCTTATCATGTCATTTCTGGAAACCCAGAATCTACTCTGTAAGAATCGACATGGATTCCGGAAACAGCGACCGTGTGAGACCCAACTCGCTTTATTTGTTAATGACATCCAGAAAATATTAGATACAGGCTGCCAGGTAGATGCCATTTTCCTTGACTTCCGGAAGGCGTTCGATACAGTTCCGCACTGTCGCCTGATAAACAAAGTAAGAGCCTACGGAATATCAGACCAGCTGTGTGGCTGGATTGAAGAGTTTTTAGTAAACAGAACACAGCATGTTGTTCTCAATGGAGAGACGTCTACAGACGTTAAAGTAACCTCTGGCGTGCCACAGGGGAGTGTTATGGGACCATTGCTTTTCACAATATATATAAATGACGTAGTAGATAGTGTCGGAAGTTGCATGCGGCTTTTCGCGGATGATGCTGTAGTATACAGAGAAGTTGCAGCATTAGAAAATTGCAGCGAAATGCAGGAAGATCTGCAGCGGGAAGGCACTTGGTGCAGGAAGTGGCAACTGACCCTTAACATAGACAAATGTAATGTATTGCGAATACATTGAAAGAAATAACCTTTACTGTATGAGTATTTGATAGCGGAACAAACACTGGTAGCAGTTACTTATGTAAAATATCTGGGAGTATGCGTACGGAACGATTTGAAGTGGAATGATCATATAAAATTAATTGTTGGTAAGGCGGGTGTCAGGTTGAGATACATTGGGAGAGTGCTTAGAAAATGTAGTCCATCAGCAAAGGAGGTGGCTTACAAAACACTCGTTCGACCAGTACTTGAGTATTGCTGATCAGTGTGGAATCTGTACCAGTTCGGGTTGACAGAGGAGATAGAGAAGATCCAAAGAAGAGCGGCGCGTTTCGTCACAGGGTTTTTGGTAAGCGTGATAGCGTTACGGAGATCTTTAGCAAACGCAAGTGGCAGACTCTGCAAGAGAGGCGCTCTGCATCGCGGTGTAGCTTGCTGTCCAGGTTTCGAGATGATGCGTTTCTGGATGACAGTGGCACGTAAAATGCCCTCCGCCACACACCATTGGGTGGCTTGCGGAGTATAAATGTAGATGTAGACGTAGATGAACACTTCTGCAGTGGACTTCAAGCGACTTGTTGAGACCATGTCACGTCAAATTGCTACGCCGGGCAAAAGGAGGTGCGACACGATATCAGGAGTGTAAAGGCGAAGGGTGAACACAGCTCGTCCACTAATAGGTGTCCGGACACGTTCGATCAGATGGAGTAAGTATAACTACAGGAATTGTGGATTCCAGAAGCTGCGTTATGAGTGGGAGGTCGTATTAATTACATCTCAAATAAACTGCAGACAGTTCTGAAGCCATTGCGACGGCAGAGCGCGGCAACCCCAGCGGCGGGCGGCGCGAGCGGCAGTAAAACCGCGCCGGCCTGGCGGTCCTACGCTGCTGCAGCGCCGAGAGACGCGGCACCGGAAAGGCGCCGCGAAATAATGACCGCTCATTTACAAGCGGACAAGCGGGCAAGCGGCTCGCACTGCAGCGCCAGTCGCCGATCACCGGCCACGTAAACCACCGGGCTGTAATTGTCGTGTTAATTAAAACCGATTCCCGAACACCAATTACACCCGCCTAAGTGATCAATAAACTAGTTTATATAACAAGATGACAGTAATTAAACGAGTTGCTAATTGAATAAGGAAATTACACGGCAAATTACATGGCCTGTCGTTAGGGCCGAGGTCAGGCGGATGGATACGTGGCCGCGCGACGTAACAATACGAGCGGGCGAGTCCGTCGCCTTTTAAGAGGCTCTCGCTGGGAACGGAACGGTCCGACACTTGGCGAACAACCGGCTATTACGCGTTATGGTCCTCTGTCAGCGACGCTCGCCGCTCCGGCCGAACGCCATTATCGGCTTTACGGCTAAGTGGCCGACTTATACGCGTATCGCAACGGCGAACGTGCGCGCAAAATGAGGGAGTTTCTCCCGTACTATTTTTTCCAGCTCTTGTTTGAACGAGTTATAGCGCGGAGACAGATTCTAAAACTGGAGACCGCTATATGCATCAATAGCCGCTAGGAGATGCAAGCGGAGAACCTTACAGTGCAGCTCTTCTTCAGACGCACAGCCGGAGCTGCCTTCATTGCAATCTTATGGGCTGTGTTCATTACGTATGTATCATGATATAAGCAGTGCGTGGGATTATTGTTTTCTTTATGAAATGGAATAGAGATTCTGACATCGGCGGCAATCGTGCACTGAAATAATTCAATGACGACATGAAAATTTGTGCTGGACTGGGAATCGAACCCGGATTTCTTTCCTTACGCGAATGGTCGCCTCAATCACTTCGGCTATCCGAGCACGCAACCCATCCAATCCAAATTCCCAACTTGCCGCACACTACTTGCGTAGCGCACCCTGTCAGCTGTACTTACTGCTCGCAGGCTTACGCTGAATGCCTCAAGAGTTTGGTTGGGAGAGAGAGTGCATCCACCCAGTAATAATCTTAATGATCACCAAGCCGCATATATACTGCGTGGTTGTAATCAAAGTGCAGCTGTAGATCTCTAGTGTGGACTGTAGTTATCGTATGCACTCGAAACTTTGTATGTTCTAATAGGTTTACTTTTGGCCTCCAGGTGCAAATCTGGCGCTCTGAACGCAAGAAAGACGTATTGAAATATTTTTAAATGTAATGGATTAGGAATGAGACATGGGCAGAAAAGGTCAAATAAGTGAGAAAGACACGATGTTAATTTTAGTATTAACCTCCACTTACATTATTTGTTCAATAAGAGCTGAGGAGACGACGAGATGCTGTACAGCGCCATATTTGCGTCCGATGGCCAAAATCGAATTATTTTCCAGCACGAACCAGTCCAGCATTAACGAACGCATTAGCACGCGTGCCACACGATAATTACAGCCTACACTGTACCTCTGTGACTAGCTGCACTTTAATTATAGCCATCCAGTATATATATGTGTGTGTGGGGGGGGGGGGGGGGATCTGTTCTTTGTTTTTTTGTATTCATTCACTCGAGATCTTCAGAAGGGTTTGAAACAATATTGGTTGTAAGTGCTTCGAAGTTTTTGACGACGCTGACAGGAATACTGTAAAATTCTGAAAGACCCTTGTACAAAATACCTGGAACAAAGGATTACCCACAACTTCTACAGAAACCAGACTTCAGTTATAAAAGTTTTTTGGCTGGCTGGTTGATTTGGGGGAGGAGACCAAACAGCAAGATCATCTGTCCCGTCGGATTAGGAAACGTTGCGGGAGGAAGTCGCCCGTGCTCTTTCAAAGTAACCATCCCGGCATTTACCTGAAGCGATTTAGGGAAATCGAGGAAAACCTAGGTCAGGATGGCAGGGCGCGGGTTTGAACCGGCGTCCTCGCGAATGCGAGTCCATTGTACTAACCACTGCGCCAAGAATTGAAGGACGTGAACAGAAAACAGTAACTGAGAAGGGAGTGGGGCAGAGTTGTAGGTAATTTGTACATTGAGCAATCATAAAGGAAAGCAAGGAGGAATTTCGAAAAATGGTTCAAATGGCTCTAAGCACTTTCGAACTTAACATATGAGGTCATCAGTCCCCTAGAACTTAGAACTACTTGAACCTAACTAACCTAAGAACATCACAAACATCCATGCCTGATTCAGGATTCGAACCTGCGACCATAGCAGTCGCTCGGTTCCGAACCGAAGCGCTTAGAACCGCTCGGTCATCGCAGCCGGCTGCCTTTCCTACAATTAGTTTTATGTGGTGGTTTAAATCGCTCTGCTCTCATACGACAATATATGCAGTGGTAGTGACTGCTTCAATAATTGTCTACCAACCGTCTAATCACACAATGTGTCTTTCTGTAAATTTTTTGCAATGCGTTAAAGTTATTTACATTGTCTGTAAGAATTGTCCGTCCTCTCAGGTCTTCCTGTACTTCTTTACAACTTCATAGCGTTGCGACTTCTCTACATATAGCAGCAGCATTCATGAACGTCCTTATATGGTTTTCGACGTATCCGCTGAACCTGTTATATACAGGTTGTTTGGGGCAGAGGTACAGATATTGTGATTATTGGTACCTGAATATGTACCCGCTTCAGTATGTCAGTTGTTTTCTGCATGGTCGTGACTGCACCATTAAGTGGACGACGCCTGTCAGTATACACTAACCATTTGGCGTCTACACGTCAACACTTCAGCCTCAGACCTGCTGGCCAGGGGAAAATAAGCATTAATGGCTACCTCTTGCCACATGTAATTTGAGGTGCTAACCAACCTAAAAACATACTACTCCCGATAACTAGAATTATTAGTATGCAACTAAAATCAATACTGATGTAATGTTGTTCAGTACTCAGTCAGTCACAAGTAAAAATATCTGCACTTGTACCCCTCACACTGTATAGGGTAAACGCAAACTCCATTGTAAAAATTTCTGAGACTGTCTTTCGTTTGTATTCTCTCAGAACAAAGATGGTTGGGACAAGAAATAGAATATATCATAATTACATTATTACCTCTTCTGTAAGGGCCGTGCGGGGTAACCGCGCGGGTCTCCCCGTCAAAGGTTCGAGTCCTCTCTCGGACATGGGTGTATGTGTCGTCCTTAGCGTAAATTTGTTTAAGTTAGATTAAGTAGCGTGTAAACTTAGAAACCGATGACCTCAGCATTTCGGTCCAATAAAACGTTACCACAAATTTCCAAAATTTTTTCCTCTGTAAAGTACCACTGGAGATCATGCGTCGCTTGCATCTAGACTTGTTTTCTACCAAATCTACGGTTCGTTAGCTTTGGTACCATGCATAATTGACGTAGTAAATGACAGGATCACCAGTAGTACTGGTAGCATTCGTAGGGAAAGAAACAGAAATGACTGAGTGGGAGAGAAACCGAAAGCCGACGATTTCTCTTCGTTTGCTTTGCGCATAAGTAGAAGCACACATTGGTCACAGTTAGTCTATTGTGTATTTTATATCCTTACAAAATAAAAATATAAATTTTATAAGTAACAAAAATTAGTTGATCGCATACTACTTTTCTTTCATGTAATTAAAGCAACTACTTTTGATGCAAGAACAGTTTAGATGCAGAGACATAGAAAACTATATTTTGTTGTTATTTTGTTCTCAAGAGAAAGTTCTTCGTCATGATCAAAGGTAAGAGTTCTCTGTTATTACTGATAAGTGCGAAAATTGTTTATGAATAACACAGACATCTTTTATATAGGTTCGACAAAGTACTAAAGCAACGTTTGAGATTTTTTTTTATTT
This sequence comes from Schistocerca cancellata, assembly GCF_023864275.1. Classification (NCBI taxonomy): domain Eukaryota; kingdom Metazoa; phylum Arthropoda; class Insecta; order Orthoptera; family Acrididae; genus Schistocerca; species Schistocerca cancellata. The sequence goes on from NC_064626.1 coordinate 181,048,108, forward strand.
CACCTATTTATTGAGAAAGTTGCGTTATCGAGTGCTATACGATAAATCTGTATCGTTTTTAAATTTTTGCTGGAACATCCCTCTGTTACACGTTAAAAATCAACAGTTTTCGAATAAAACGTTAATTAAACATTGACAGATTCAATTTTGCTTTAAATACTGTTTATTTTATCCCGTCGATGGGGATGAAAAAAATCTCCGACCCAGCCGGAAATGGAACCCGGGCCCTTAGGACTGATATTCTGTCGCGCTGACAACTTTTTTTAAATCTCATTTTGTTGGTTTTCGTTCGTTCTATCTGTTCGGGGCGGACGTCGCAAGACACCGGTTTCTGTTCGTCGTCGATTCATTCACTCAGTTTTTTTTATTACAGAGGGCAGCTAGCCCTCTGACCGAACACGCTGAGCTGCCGTGCCGGCTACCACTCCGCTACCAGGGGCAGAGTACTTTAGTTTTCGTGGCCCTTCATACAATCCTCATTCAATTTCTGGACGATTCGCCACTTCTGGGTTCTGGGGGAATCTAGTGCGACACTGAACGATTATGGAAACAAATTAGGCAACGCCTGATATGTATGTAATGTATCTAACGTCCAGGTAACGGAACTACGATTTCAACTCTCCTAGACTACTCGGAAAAATAGCGTTGTCTACCGTTACCTAGGACGGTCCACCGTAGCCTGGGAAAACCTCTGCAGTTTTGACGGTGTAGATGGGCTCAAGCGCACTGTAAACTGTATTGTTCCTACAACACTCCCCTGAGGTACAACTGAAGCTACTTTCGAGTCTGAAGGTTTCTCACCGTCAAGATTGTCATTCCGTATTCAATAAGCTCTAACAGTTCTTTAGTTTTGGAAGTGAATCGATGTACATCGAAGGCAAGAGCGTAAAGAATCAACGAGCTCCCTGCATGCAGCCGCCCTCGCAGACACCACGTGCTGGCCGGGGCGGCAGATGCGAACGGCTCGCCGCGGCGCGTCATGACGTCACGCGGTTCCCGAAATAGAGCAACTCGATCCCGGCCGGGAGTCCCCAGGAAGCGACTGCCGCCGCCACGGCTGCCGGCAAACACTCCACAGCTCTGCTTCCGCGTCACCGCTTCGTACATGGACCGCATGGACCGTGCCTACAGAAACGAACCACTGCCCGTGTTCTGTCCAGGGAGATAAAGCGCGTACAGCAAGTAGAAGCATCGGAATTTTATTCGCTTGCACCGGAGAACGCACGTTTGCTTAGCTGCCCATTAAACACATACACTGCGGTGTCATAGGCTGTATCATCAGGCAAGAATTGTTCGCGACTGGTTTGAAGAACATTCTAGACAGTTCGAGCGAATGGCCACCAAGGTAGCTCGACATGAATCCCATCGCACATTTATGGGTCAGTTCGTACTCAAAATCCTGCACCGGCACGATTTTCGCAATTATGGAAAGCTATATAGAGAGAGCATGGCTCAATATCGATATTTCCGCAGGGACCTTCCAACGGCTTGCTGAGTTCGTGCCACGTCTAACTGCCGTCCTACGCAGAGCAAAAGGACATCCGACACGATATTGGGAGGTATCCCATGACCTTTGTCACCTCTGTGTAGAGTGAAGGTTTCGTAACCGAGGGACACTTCAGAAGACACAATTAGTGTACTGTTGCTTCTCCTCAGGATCAGCCGAGTAAACTGATCGATGTGTATCGATATTTCAGTAAGTTCCCCACTTGCCGTCATCCACAACCTTTACTGAAACGTGAAATTACCACAGTGGTGTAGGGCAAACGCGCCACGTTTTGAGAGCCAGCCGACTTCATACGTCAAACTTTAGGAGATTACGGGTGGACAGTACCAAGAAACTGATTTTCATTTTTGTTAGCTTACGTTATGGCAGTACCTCAACGATTTCAGAAGAAGACGAAACATACTCATCTATGCGAATACTACAGCTACTACATTGATTCGGGTGTTACTATAATGAGCTTCGGGAGCAGCACTAGGACCCAAAGAGGGACAATAGAAATATTCGCCAGAATGCTGGTATTTGTTATTTGTTTCCAAAGCACAAAATAACGAAAGATGTCGTCTTACATGACTCGTAAATAAGCTCGGAATTATAGGCGATTGAGCATACAGCGTCCAGAAACAGTCCAGACTTGTGAGTTGTGATGTGTAGCCATTATACTACTCTGTTTAAGCCTTGAATCAGGTAGTTAAATTATATGTTAATAAGACACACTTTTTGTCGTTTCATCTAGACGTTTTGAAGAAGAATCTATGACTCAGACCAGAATTATGGACACAGAAATTTTTTGTTATATATTTCATCATCAGGTCACACAAATGATATCATAAACGGTTTCTGCTTCTAGTTAGTTCATCATCATATAAACTATTTAAAAAGCGAAATAGCAAATTAATAGGAAACTAACTTACAAATCAAAGTAACGTATATGAATATATAGAATTGTATGTTCTTGATAACTATCTATGTAAAGCATTTAAGTACATATAATCGTGAATAAAGGTTAGTTTGATTTTGTGATTTACTTTTCTTGTGTTTTACTACTCTCTTACCGTTTTTTCTCCTTTTTAAACAGTTGTTCATTTGACGATCATTTGCTAAGAAGTAGAAAAGGGTCATGACACAGTTTTATGACCAACGGTAAAATAACAAAATTCTTATATGAGCCAGTCACTATATACGGGTCTGTTTAAGCAGACAAGAATAATAAATTGTCTGGCGCATTTTTACTTTAACCGAAAGTAGGCCAGTGCACACAATGCGACCGAGACTAAGCTATATGGAAAGATTTTTGTCAAAATGGTTCAGTTGGCTCTGAGCACTATGGGACTTAACATCAGAGGTCATCAGTCCCCTAGACTTAGAACTACTTAAACCTGACTAACCTAAGGACATCACACACATCCATGCCCGAAGCAGGATTCGAACCTGCGACAGTAGCAGCTGCAGCACGGTTCCGGACTCAAGCGCCTAGAACAGCTCGGCTACAGCGGCCGGAGAAAGATTTTTGTCGGTTTACGTAGTGTTGTCGCTTCGGGACCACTCTTGACAGTTCATTTTGTCATACTGTCAGTTATCGACAATGATAACTACCTCGACATTACATAAAAAAATCTTCTTCTGAAGAAGCATAGGGAGACTCTGCGCCACGATGGACGTCTTGGAATTTGGAAGACGGTCGGCCGATTGTCAGCCAAACGCTTCCATTTCTGATTTCTTACAATTGTATTTGATTGCTGTAAGCCGAGCGCGGTGGCCGTGCGATTCTAGGCGGTACAGTCTGGAACCGCGGGACTGCTACGGTCGCAGGTTCGAATCCTGCCTCGGGCATGGATGTGTGTGATGTCCTTAGGTTAGTTAGGTTTAAGTAGTTCTAAGTTCTAGGGGACTGATGATCTAAGATGTTAAGTCCCATAGTGCTCAGAGCCATTTGAACCATTTTTTGATTGCTGTAAGAGAAACACAAATAACGTGGTGTACGAAAACTGGTTTAAAGCGTGAACCTGAGACGCAGAATATAGATTTGAGCTGCAAGAAAATATACAGTTTAGCGAGACAGGAATCAAATTTATTCCGTGAGGATTCGGGGTTGCAGCCAGATGACGTCCACAATTTGCCAAGCTGTTTCCACTGACGACCATTCAGTCATCTTCAGGTCAGTGTTTTATACCGGAGACTGCTGGTGCATGTCGTTAACTTTACACCAAAAACTGACGCGGAGGAGCATGCACGGAAGTTACCGTTGCATGAGCATTCTCTGTCGAGTTCAGCATCCGCATAAAGGTAATACTATATGCACGCCCTCTATCCGAAAGCGGCCCGGCAGAGTTAAAATTTAGATGTGAAATGCTTGAAAGTAACTGTAATGAAACGAATTTTCATATTATGGATACACATTAGCGCTAGCTATTTGGGGAAAACGGAAATTTGTATCGTACCGCGATCCGAACCCGTATTTTCCGCTTGCAATGAGTGGCCGCCTTAACCACTTGGGCTATCCGAGCTCGCCTCCAGTGCCGATTCAAACCTCCTTACGTCAGGCAGTCACACTCCAGATGCTCGCACTTTCACGAAACTAAGCATAGGAAGGCCTTTGTTATTATTTTATATCGTTATTTTAGCCGCGTAAGGTGTGATTATACAGTTAATGGCGACAATGTCTGTGACGATGCAGTAACTGCATTTATTACAATATAATGTCCTTCAGACATACATGCATGCTTGAAGAACATTCTATTGTAATAAATACAGTTACTGCATCAACACAGACACTGTCGCCATTAACGGTATAAAAGTCATTGTCGCTAGACGTGTCGTTGGATGTAAAATGTTTTCCTTCTGAAGATACTGAATAAATCACCGGGTCCATGCCTTTTCCAATTGATGGTTCAAATGGCTCTGAGCACCATGCGACTTAACTTCTGAGGTCATCAGTCGCCTAGAACTTAGAACTAATTAAACCTAACTAACCTAAGGACATCACAAACATCCATGCCCGAGGCAGCATTCGAACCTGCGACCGTAGCGGTCGCTCGGTTCTAGACTGTAGCGCCTAGAACGGCACGGCCACTCCGGCCGGCTTTCTAGTTGAAAGCCGCCATTCCGATTAATAACCGTATCCCACAGACACCTTACTAATTCAGTCCCAGAAGGATCTAATAGGGGGCAAGATTTCTGTGGCAGAATAATCCACAGAATGTCCTGTGGAGATACAATGCTGCTCTATAGTTACTTACTGGGCTTCGAAAGGCGAGTGTGGCGATCACATTCATTGCACATGTCCTGTACTGTGCATGTGATCTGGCCAATGCAGGCTTTGCCCCACTACCGTAGTATTCAGTAGACACCAGCCTTCCGCAATCGCAGATCAATCATTACCGAAACAAGGAAAGCACAGGCCTTTGTAGGTTTATTTAAAATAACGTTTTCTTAGGATTAATTCTAAGAATCAGAGGAATCGATTGCTCAGTGGAGAGCACTGAAATATAAATCGTTTAGTTAGCCTCCGAGAATGAAAATTAATAACTTTGTATTAATCATGAAACAGTTTTACTATAGAAAATAAATCATATACTCGTATTTACGGGACGCTGGTCTAACGAGCAGCATGGTCTCTGTGAATCCTGAGTTATACTTCAGCGCGCCAGTGGCTAACAATCCAAAATGAGAAAACAACTTTTGATTCTGGAAACAAGTGTGGTAGTGTAGTGCAGTAACCCGCACGATGTCAACTCGAGAACGCCTAAAGCGATACTAAAGCTATTTGTTCAGACAGTCGGCTACTGTAGTAGAGGAAGTATATTGGGGCGCAGTTCGGCCGTGTCTAGGGAACAGAGTAATTACGAAGGTCTGGACCCAGAAGCAAGCAGTGAGACAAAGGGAGCAGGTATTGGGCGCAGATTTCACAGATTCCTGGTTGGGCGCAAATTTCACTGGGCGCAGTTTTCATGGACTTCACCCTATGGATGCTAGCCAAGGCATGATTGAGACAGGATGAAAAGGAAGAAATATCTCAGTACGAGCTCACACACTTGAACACACTGCACAGTAATCTAGGAATGACTAATCATTTCAAAAACTATAAAACTTTATGAAGCGGCTGAAGCTGTCGGGATGGGAGAATATATGATACACTGTACATGCATCTCTATAGCTTTTATGACGCCGTTAAACACATTAAAACGCACTGTCAAGCGCTATCAAACTCTTTCCATGGACTGAGAAAATATCTAGCCATCCACTGGCAGATAGCAGACCCTCATCAAAGGATGATCTCAAAAGATATTGACAGGACGCCAAAAATTCACTACATATTGCGGGCTTCCTAGTGCTTTGAACGAAACTAACAGACAGGGAAATGATTTTATCTAAATGGCCAGGAGAAAAAACCGTCTGCGTTGCGAAGCAGCCTTGTGTTAATGATGCAACAAATCTGGAATTTTCGAAAGCCGACTTCGAGGCTGGCTGCGTAGCTTCAAGGACGAACATTGATACTGCGCATCCCGACGAACTACGAAACGCAAAAACAAGCACTCGGTCTACATACGTAGTTACGCATCTGAACTTGAATTATGATGCAACGGACAGAAGTGATCAATTTACTGGGCGCGTGGCAAGGCCGTATAGTTCTCTGATGACGTCAGCAAGCGTCCGAATACCGCTCCCACAGTAGCTACTGTTCCGTCCCAATGTTGCAACGACTTATGTTCTGGGAAACACTGGAAGTTGCTTTACTCTGCTTCCTCAGTGATAGTCACAGTTAGAAAAGGAGTAGGTATACAGCTGTTAAAACTGAAGATGCTTCGAATTCCTACAGGTTTACAGTACCTGGTGTCAAAAAGGTCTTACCACCATCGGGATGGGACCTGTTCACGTCTGAATTACCTATAACAAATTTTATTCTATAAAATAAATATTGCTGAAAGCTAAAGTATCCCTCATTAACTACGTTAGAGAAATAAATTATCCTCTTCTCTAAAGGCTCTTCTTATTACAGGTGTTTTACGGAACTCGCCCTTTCCTGCATTCTATAAGCCAAAAGCCTCTATTATGCACAACTTCCCTCTGGTGTCTGCTATCCACAACTGATAGTTCTATTTAACCTCACGTTCTCTTCGCTAACCTTCGTTTTCGTCTTCTTAGCAGGAATTCGTTTCCATATGCTTACAGGTCACCTTTTCTCCTCCATTTGTATGACGTCCATACCACAGCAGTCTGTTATGTTCAGTCCTCTCTATATTACCTTCTACTGTCTTCATTTTATATTCATAGTTGAATCTGGCACATGATCCATCCTTGATTGACTTATCAACTTTCGAAAATACATTTGTTGTTCACTTTCAACTCCAATTTAAGAATTTTTAATTCATTTAACTGAAAATTGAAATCTGTAACTGAAGTATTCTCTTCTGTAACTCATAATAACTATCTTCATTTTTAATTGTTATGGATAAAAATATTTTTGTCCCGTAACACAGTAAAGAACAACTAAATTGGACACATCTCCCGAGTCATCACTTTCACTGGCATTACGGGCGTACTGAATAAGATTGATGCCAGATGACTTGCTGAACGAAGCAAGTCTATTAATATTGGTTCTATTCTTATTGAAACACTCAGTTGCAATTTAGGCGCCAAGGGTGGTGGATTGATTTGCAGCATTTGAATGCTTCCATTGAAGTGTCGTAGAGGAATAAATTAGATAACAGTTTCAATTGTAGTAGGTCAATGTATCTCACATGAACACTCGCCGTAACAGGCCTAAAATGCATGTAGTTACCATCAAAGAACCAATCGCTTCATTTGCTTTTCTCTGTGCCTAAAAAAAGAGCTCAGCGCTAATTACTAGTAAAGGAGCCCATTTTGCAGTCTATGAGTCCATAATGGCAATGTTCCTCTGCTCAATCTAATCTCCGCACCCTGCCATACGCAGCTACAACTAGCACTCGTTTTATCTTGCGGCTCCTGAAATCCACAGACTGAAGTTTGTTTATGATTTTATAAATGTTTGCCGGCCGTGTGGCCGAGTGGTTGTAGGCGCTACAGTCTGGAACCGCGAGACCGCTACGGTCGCAGGTTCGAATCCTGCCTCGGGCACGGATGTTTGTGATGTCATTAGGTTAGTTAGGTTTAAATACTTCTAAGTTCTAGGGGACTGTTGACCTCAGATGTTAAGTCCCATAGTGCTCAGAGCCATTTGAACTATATAAATGTTTACTTATTGTTGCTGTCCACCGATGAACGGAAGTAGCGTGTTATTTGCTATGCTGTGTGTCAACTACTTGTCGTTGTAAGTATGGTGACATCTATTCTTGCTAATTTTTGGCAGCTGATCGAGATAGTTGTCTGTGTACTCGAATCAATGTACTATCTGTGTATCCTGCACATTTTGGCTTGAGAAAATCGCAGTTCGTGCACTGTTTCGTAGATGGACTACAAAGAGTAGGTGGTCCCAGTGATCTGATTGTTAGAAATGCACCGAGGTTCAGTGTGTTGCCTATTCTGATCCCTGCTGTTGCTCCAGTGGGTATGACAAGCTCTGAAGACAACACGATCACCTGCTAAACTCATGCGACAGCAGCACTGTCTCTACATCATTGCAACTGTCCTTGATTCGTTTGATCGTTCTATTTCATTTTAGTTGATGTATAACTGGTACAAAATTGCGACGATGTGTCGCAAGGTCATCACCCAGCGTTGCAGGAAAGACTGAACGGTTTAGGATTATAGGAATCCCATCGCTACTTAGTTAAGGCAGTACAGAGATACTATAGCGCAAGATTATGATAAGCCATTTTCATAATATATTTTACGATAATTAGGAGAGTGTAATGGCTTGTGGAACTTCGACGTATCATAACTACCCCAACAATTCAGTAGCCCACAAAGTTCTCGACGTCGACGACGAAGAATGTCGTCGTAATATTGTGCTAGACGTTTATACCCGGTTGCATTCGGCAAAATAAATGAGCACTGTGAAAAACAAAACAAAAAATATGGACGTTACGATAGTATTTTGTTGATAGATAGTAGCGTGGTCACTTTACAAAGTAGTATAAAAGGCCAGATGGAGAGATAAAAAGCATTTCATTATAACAACAGCTTTCCACATTACTTGTTTCCCTTACAATCTACCTTAATAAAATGATTATACTGTAAAAAAGAGTTCTTTTTATACTGTACTCTTCACTTCAGTGTTAAATAACAGGTAGGATCTACGTTTCTGCAGATTACTCACATAATCTCCGAGCAATGCAAGGTACTTGTGATTAAACACCGTCCTTATTCGTCAAGCGAAATGTAATGAGCGGAAGAATGTGGAAAATAATTCGCGTAGGATGGTAGCATGAGATACTGCTCTGAAAGAGAGCAATTGGTCCTAAAATCTTAAAATTTTCCTCTTGTCTTCTTTCAAGCAAGACAATTCGTTTACTTGCTTTACTGTGACGTCAGAAGCTGCGTCCGCTGAATGTGGTACCCTTGCAGATAGTAGCAGCCATTTAGTGGAAGTTCATATCAATGAGGAACTAATTGGTTGGTTTCCTGTGATTCATCCTCAACGCCTAGGAATGCACGAGAATTATCTCGGCTCTTATCACTCTTTTCAAGGTACAATATCGTTATCTTGCTCTCTGGTTCTTGTAAGTGTCAGAAATAGTTTCAGACGACCTGATATTCCATATGCATTTTAAAACTCAGATTCGTCAATTGTATGTAACTAATTTACTTATTTATTATTATCATTCCTACTGTGGAAGGTTTATTTGAACGCTATTAATGCTTTATGTTTTTACAACAAGCATTACTGCAGCTATACAAAATACAGAGCATTTGGAAGACCACTCGTTTTTTTTTTAAATACGATTTTCATAATAAATTGGACATGAGCATCTTCCCCAAGGAAGTGTTATAGGCCCTCTATTGTTCCTGATCTATATTAACGACATAGGAGACAATCTGAGTAGCCATCTTAGATTGTTTGCAGATGCTGCTGTCATTTAACGTCTTGTAACGTCATCAGATGATCAAAACGACTTGCAAAATGATTTAGATAAGATATCAGTATGGTGCGAAAAGTGGCAATTGACCCTGAATAAAGAAAAGTGTGAAGTTATTCACATGAGTACTAAAAGAAATCAGCTAAATTTCGATTACGTGATAACTTACACAAATCTGAGAGCTGTAAATTCAACTAAATACTTAGGGATTACAATTATAAATAACCTAAATTGGAACGATCACATAGATAACATTGTGAGTAGAGCAAACCAAAGACTGCGATTCATTGGCAGAACACTTAGAAGGTGCAACAGGTCTACCAAAGAGACTGCATACACTACGCTTGTCCGCCCTATTCTGGAGAATTGCTGTGCGGTGTGGGATCCGCATCAGGTGGGACTGACGGATGACATCGGAAAAGTACAAAGAAGGGCAGCTCGTTTTGTATTATCGCGAAATAGGGGAGATAGTGTCACAGACATGATATGCGAATTGGAGTGGCATTCATTAAAACATAGGCGTTTTTCATTGCGACAGGGTCTTCTGATGAAATTTCAATCACCAAATTTCTCCTCCGATTGAGAAAACATTCTGTGGGCACCCACCTACTTAGGGAGAAATGATCATCACGATAAAATAAGAGAAATCAGGGCTCGAACAGAAAAATTTAAGTGCTTGTTTTTCCCGCGTGCCGTCGAGAGTGGAACGGTAGAGAGGCAGCATGAAGCTGGTTCATTGAACCCTCTGCCAGGCACTTTATTGTGAATAGCAGAGTAGTCACGTAGATGTAGATGTAGATGAAGCGTAAATTAACATAGATGAGAAAGAAAATGGAAATTAGATTTTTAACACACGTGCTTTGTCGAATATAATTTTTCACAGTAAATACTCGAAAATGGTATCCGCAGAGTCGTTATACAGTTGACATGAACGAAGAGATGTTTGTTTCACCACGTCGAAAATTCTTGACGTGTTATGAATGACTGTTGCGTCTCCTAAAAGTCTTGCGATCAGTTCTTACGCGCGCTTGTCGCTAATCGGCTGTAGTTTTATGAACGTTGCTCCACAGATTGAACCAAAATGCAATATATTAAAACTTAACTACATCTGCAAGTAAAATAAAAATAATGGATTTCAAAAGAAAGAATCCAAACAGATCGAAGATAATAAAAAGTGGGAAAATTTTAGATCAAGTATCCCATTTCAATTACCAAGATGTGTATTAGTTTTTACTATGACAAATACATTGAGAAGGAGGTTAATTAATATCCAGCTATCAGCAGAACAATTGGAAGAACTTTATAGACAGAAAACAAGGAAAGAAACACAAATGAAATTCTATGAAGTTATAGCTGTACCTGCTCTTGTATGTGATTCCGATTCACAGATAAGAACAAAAAGAGAAAAGTCACGTGTACAAGCAGCAGAGGTGAAGTTCATGAGATATGCAGGAGGCTGTAACAAAATGGGTAAAATAAGGAAGGAAACAAAAACATCGGATTTTAAAAAAATGGTTCAAATGGCTCAGAGCGCTATGGGACTCAACTGCTGTGGTCATCAGTCCCCTAGAACTTAGAACTACTTAAACCTATCTAACCTAAGGACATCACACACACATCCATGCCCGAGGCAGGATTCGAACCTGCGACCGCAGCAGCAGCGCGGCTCCGGACTGGACGGCCTTTTTTTTTTAATTCATTTTGTTTGTTGTATCTGCTCGGGGCGGACGTCGCAAGACACCCGTTTCAGTTCATCGTTGATCCATTAACTCAGTCTTCTTATTACGTTTTTTTTTGCTTTTTTTTAAATGTCTTTTGTTCGTTTTCGTTCGTTGTTTCTGCTCTGGGCGGACGTCGAAAGACACCCGTTTCAGTTCGTTGTTGATCCATTAACTCAGTTTTTTTATTACGGAGGACAACCATCCCTCTGACCGAACACGCTGAGCTACCGTGCCGGCTGTCTAGAACCGCACGGCCACCGCGGTCGGCGGAATTAAAAAGCTTCCCAGTCAGTAACAAGATAGAAGGGTATAGAATGAAATGGAAGGATCGTGTTGATAGAATGACAGAATACAGATTGCCAAAAAAGATAATGAATTATCAGCCGATCGGAAAGAGAGAACTAGGTAGATGCTGTAAGAGACGGATGGATGGACGGATGGTTGACAGAGACCGGAACAGGTAATTACTACACATAAACCTTGGAAGGAGATGATGAAGAGCCGATAAAATGAAAAATATCGGATAGAGGTGGGATACGAGAGAAACGGCTAGTAGTAATGGCGTAGGGCCGGCCGCGGTGGCCGTGCGGTTCTAGGCGCTCCAGTCCGGAGCCGCGCTGCTGCTACGGTCGCAGGTTCGAATCCTGCCTCGGGCATGGGTGTGTGTGATGTCCTTAGGTTAGTTAGGTTTAAGTAGTTCTAAGTTCTAGGGGACTGATGACCACAGCAGTTGAGCCCCATAGTGCTCAGAGCCATTTGAACCATTTTTTAATGGCGTAGGGTAAACAGCATATGCGGGACCACACGGTGCGAAAGCGCAAGGCCGCCGGCGTTCCAGATTGTTGAACCCCGAGGTAAGGTTAGAGCGGCGCTCGAGTTACGGCCTAATACGGCACGCCGCGGGTGTTGGGTTAGCTGCAGCCGCGCCGGCCCTGCGGAATCCGCGGGCGGCCCCGCCGCGCTACGCCGCGCCGTCGCCTTCTTGGTAGCGCGCTGACTCACGCCGGCTGCAGCCAGCGCCGTTTGAAAGCCGCGCAGAGCAGGTCTGCGCGTAACGTCCCGTCGACGCGAACGCCTTCGAGAGAGATAGTGACCGCTCGACTACGCAAGGATGCAAGTCAAAGGAACCAACCCGGCATTCACATCAATGAACTGATGAAACTCGCGGACAAAACGCAGGATTATCAAACTGGGATTTAATCTTACGCCGCAAAAGTCAGCAGAACAGACGGCCAGTACTATGACGAGCAACCTTCTCCTCTAGAAGGTGGTGGATCAAGCAGACGATATCTAACGTCAATTATCACGACAATTTTCCATCAGTTAAATTAAAATCACCTCCAACGACAGGCATTAGGGGCTCTTAAAATTGCGAGATTCAACAAAATTAATAAAGAAGCCTCTGTACATCACATTTTGACTTTAAATGTTCCGGCTCAGTTACACAGTCTTCAGATTGTAAGGTGCCAGGACATGGGCACTTACACTTTAGCTTACCAACATTAGTTTTAATAAGAAAAGGACTGGCAAGAGCATCAGATTATGACTCTATTGAATTGCGATAAATATGAGGCACACTCGAGCAGTATTCCCTGCATGTCTGCATGATTGAGCCACTAACTTAAAGCGTTGGTGAAAAGCGTCGAAAGTTAGAATCGGGGAATGTAAAGTCTGCAGATGGCCGTAGCTCGCCGGGCCGCCGTGGGCGGCAGGTAGCGGTCACCGGAAACGCGGGGCAATACGGCGCTTTTGGGGGTAGCCCGGCATCTGGAGCCACCTGTGCTGGGAAAGACGTGGTGTAGACGAGAATTTCGTTTGCTTAGGGGCGTTATGACCTACTCGATCATTGGGTAGATCTCAGAAATCCGTTGGAGAGATTTCGGCGATGATAGAGCGTTCGACATTGGCCGATACAGAGTATTCTTCCGCCGCGTTTTCGTACGCGTGGGAGACGGGATGATTGTGTGGAGAGTGGACTTCGCCTTCAGCCATCGAGTGGTACGGACTTGGAGACGGCGTCTTGGCCATCGTCTTCGAAGGGAGATATACGGTCTGTAACGCAGCACTGCACCAACGCGTGTTCATGCAGAGTTCTGCGGTTAGAGCTCTTTGTGTGCTCAGAAGTGAGATTTTCACCAACGCTTAGCCACTTCCAACAAATTAGCTAATATTTCTTAAAAGACATCATAGTCGCCGTTGACTGTATAAAATATTTATTTACTATTGCAATTTCGGTCTTATTGCCATTTTCAAGTAAAACTGCAAAGTTACATTCTGTCAGAATATAAAACTATTTGACATGAGTACACGTCGTCGTGTAAAATAGTTTTATATTCTGACAGAATGTAACTTTGCAGTGTTACTTGAAAATGGCCACAAGGCCTAAATTGCAATAGTAACAATAAATATTTTATACAGTCACGGCGACTATGGTGTCTTTTAAGAATTATTATATGATTGTGAATCCCAACCATGAGAAGTTACCTAATATTCTTGATCTGGTAGTTATCCTTGCGAGGTGCCGAGTTTTTATCAACGCAGATGCCGGTAATAGGGGCGCGTAATTGCAAACTGTTAATGTGCCATTCTCAGGAGTGTGTGGGTGGACAAAGAGATTCACATTCTCTTTTTCTTTTTTTTGTAAATTTTGTCAGTTTTGGGGAATATCAAATTAAAATGCCAATATTACAATCGAATTATCGACTTCATTGTAGCTGGCATTTACCCTGTCACAGTAAGATTTACATGTACTCTAGTCACTGTACAGCTTGCACAGACGGGAAGGAAAGAAGGTTTGCAGTCTTCTAGGTCAGCGACGGACAAATAAGCTTACAAGATTTAATACTAAAACACAGGAGGACTGTTGCTACCATTGGTAACTACGATAAGTTGTAACGATGTATACCAGATGAAGCTGGCCATAGTAACAGTCAACCCGTATTTTAGTGTTAAATCTGATGACTGTATAATTCGGTACAATCCGATCGTAACAGGTAAAGAATAAACGTGATCTAGACGTCTGTGATCATAAATTTATAAAATGGCTTCCCCTGCGACACAATGCCAACTTGCTACAAATCACATATTTTATCATATGTGTGTATGGCGATAAGTAGGTAACGCTCTGCAAGAGACTGAGCAAACTGATACATCGTTTTCCCTAGTAATATTATTAGTATCTCCGCATAATAAAATACAACAGTTTTGGAAACGTTCATAGAATCTTTTAGAGATTTGAGCCTACACGTACGGTTACTAGTTATTACGGTCTCTGTCGCAGTAAGATAAACAATAGCGCCAGGTGTACTACTAATCGAATATGATGGTACTCGCTTTGTACTCACCTCAACAAAAGTATTACATTCACCCCTTTATTTCCGAAGTTCATGGCACGGAAATTAGGAATTGACTCCGAAGCATGTGCAATATTATGTGTCCACACCACCAAATCAAAAAGGCAAATATTTGTGTAACGACAAAATCGTTTCCTTCCGCGCAGAAGTGGATTTTCCACAGCACTCCTGAGAAACGTCAATACGTTGTGAAACGACCCCTTGCTCGGACGCAGGCTGGAATCCATCGTGGCATTCAATCCATGAGATCATCTGGCCAACTATGGTCCAAACTGTCCACTCTTCAATGGCGATTCTGTGTAACTCGCGCAAAGTACGTGGTCATTGTCTACGTCCAAAATAAGCTCGTTTTAATCGATCCCACACATGTTCGATTGGGTCCATGTCCGGCAAACAGGCAGGCCACTTCATTCGGGTGACCTCAGCACGCTGAAGGATCTTGCTTACGAGAACAACACGATGAGTGCACGAGTTGTCGTCCATCAAGATGAAATTTTCACCAAAATGTTGGCGAAACAGTCCCACTATTGACTGCAGAAATTTCCTCCATGTACTTTAGACCAATGAGGTTGACCTCAATAACCAGTGAGGCTGACGTCAAAGGCTTACGGTAGCTCCATGTAATGCCACTCCAAAACATCACTCCGACACTACGTGGCTGCACATTTGGAACACTGTGCTGGAGGCATTCGATACTACCGGATTGTCTTCAGACACTCTGACTGCAATTATCAGGGCACAAACACATCCGATTTCGTCCGTAAACAACACCTGACGCCAATCCTGGGGCGCCCATTCGCATATTTCTTGGCCATCTATAATGGAGTCCATGGTGTTGAAGTTTTATACTTCTGTGAATTGCATTTCATCGACACTCGTCTCATAACATTTTTATATGGGCGCAAAAGGCCTCACATCGCCATTATCATCATTATCATCGTCCACGCCCGTTTATTCGAACTGTCACATGCACTGAAATACGATACAAGGATGCCTGGGATTCAAGGTAACAGAAAATGCCAGCCGGAAACGAGTTTCAGTACTTCGCAGTACAAGTTTAGGAAATCTGCTCTTGACTTCTTTGACGTAAGTAGCACAACTTTTTATTACCCTTCATGAGATATTTTAATATATATGGCAGAAAAACTGAGAATTTTAATGACGTCGCAACTCTGAAATATCTTTCAATACCTATGTTTTTTAGTCTAAAATTAAAGATGTAAATAAAATATGAGTTCATTTGCAAATTGCATGTTGTTTCGATAACGCCAACTGCTGCTTTATAATATGGGAAGCTGCAAATTTACTTAAATCCTATATATGCAGAACAACCTTAACTAAGTTAAACGCTCGCATTCGGGAGGACGACGGTTCAATCCCGCGTCCGGCCATCCTGATTTAGGTTTTCCGTGATTTCCCTAAATCACTCCAGGCCAATGCCGGGATGGTTCCTCTGAAAGGGCACGGCCGACTTCCTTCCCCATCCTTCCCTAATCCGATGAGACCGATGACCTCGCTGTCTGGTCTCCTTCCCCAAAACCAACCAACCTAAGTTAAACGAAAATCACAGCGTTTGAAGTTAACGAAATACCATGCGGTAAGCACTAGAAAAGGTTAATAAGTTTTGCCTCCGGATCGTGGCATTGACTATACAATGTATGATTACAAAGGATGAAAACCTTAAAAATTTGGTATCTATGTTGTATGTTGTATGTCAACCGGGGACCTAGAAACGACGGAGAGGCTCCGTTCCCGCAGCAGCCACAGTGGTCTGCAACCCCACGACGACTACCGCAGTGCACTTCACCCCTCCGCCGCCTCACACCGAACCCAGGGTTACAGTGCAGTTCGGCCCCCGGTGGACCTCCCAGGGAACGTCTCACACCAGACGAATGTAACCGCTATGTTTGCGTGTTAGAGTAATGGTGGTGTACGCGTACGTGGAGAACTCGTTTGCGCAGCAATCGCTGACATAGTGTAGCTGAGGCGGAACAAGGGGAACCAGCAAGCATTCGCCGAGGCAGATGGAAAACCGCCTAAAAACTATCCACAGACTGGCCAGCTCACCGGACTTCGACACATGTCCACCGGGCTGATTCGTGCCGGGGACCAGATGCTCCTTCCCACTCCGAAAAGCGGTGGGTTTAGACCGATCGGCTAACCGGGCGGGCACTGACATCTAAGTGGCGCATAAAAAAGAAAAGATTTGGCAAACAGCTGCTGTGCGACAGTGGTTTAGTTGGCATTCACGAAAGTAGAGATAAAAGAGGTTTTCGTCATGTGATCTCTATGAAGAGTGGATGAAAATGCTTGCTTGACATAAAAAGAATACATTTTCAAGACATTGAGACCTTTCACTGGGATGAGAAAAAGTGTGGAACAGTCCAACAGGATATGTTCGACTTACCGCGTAGCGGTATGGCGCCCTTGAACAGCGACAAGATCCGTATGGCTATCAACACTGAAGCTTCTTAACAACAGCACAGAACTTCCGAATTCTGTCCACCTTCCGCAAGTAACGAAACTGACAATCGACAGGGGACGGGTGAAAGGGAGGCGAGCTGTAACATGTCGTGTCAAGTGGGGTGCTCGAGTAGGACCTCTGGGCTGTAAGGTCCTTCCTTGTAACCTTTTCAATACAGTCGGATCGGAAACAACTGCTCCAGTGGCCCTTCCGAGATCACCTTGCAGTGGTTTGCCATAACCGTACGACACCGCAACACAGACATGGCCAGATATCGTCCTTCACGTGGGACTGTAACGTGTCGGCGACCTTTGCCAACTCACCTTGGGCAATGACCTGTCTCCTGTATACTGTTTACAACCTATGGATAATGCATGGAGAGGCATTGGCATCTGCAGCAATACGACCGAAAGTCAATTTTTTTGTATCAACCAGACCGCTCTTTCAATCTGCACTGCATTAAGATGTAGCGCTGTATGTGCTTAGGTGAATTCAATGTCTACAAGTGGCAGCTGCCATCTGTGTACTCACTAGAAAACGCAGGGACACTGGTATTCACTTCCTTCTGAGGAGTCATCTGACACTGTAATGCATAAGACAGCAAATAGATGACACATGATTTTGTTACCTACATTGAAAGCGAAGAACTCTAACATGGAATAAGACCGCAGGTCCCCCCTATATCCAAACAGGTTTAACACATTGGCCGTTGATACACGTGTTACCCTAATTACGAGGCGTGTTTTTTAAGTAAGTGCCGTTTTGAAATTAAAAAAAAGACGTGCTAAGATAGCTCAATAATTTTATTTTTACATGAATGCCTATACCTTAATCTACGAACTGAGGCCATTACAGTCTGATTCTTCCTTGTTTACATTGTGTACTGAGTGTTTAAGATGCCTCCGATAATCGTGAGTCCCGCCGACTGTAAAGTACGGGCTGTTATAAGATTTCTTAGTGTTAAAGGCCTAAAAGCGATCGATATTCATCGTGAGTTCTGGACAGTTTACGGAGAAAACATTGTGAGTGATGGGATGGCAAGAAAGTGGCTGAGAGCATTCAAAGATGGCCGGACAAATGTGCATGATGAAGAACGGAGTGGGCGTCCTTCGGTCGTTAATGAAAGTTTGGTGCAGGAAGTGGACAATAAGGTGAGAGAAAACAGACGCTTTACGATTTCCTCCTTGCGGGATGACTTTCCTAATGTTTCTCGTAGAGAAGAAACACTTGGGCGGACAGCGTCTTCAAGACGATGACGAAGTCAAAACAGTGGTGATGCAGTGGTTAACAAGTCAGGCGGCAGACTTCAATGAGAAGGGTATTCAAAAACTGGTACAACGTTATGACAAGTGCCTCAATGCTGACGGAAATTATGTAGAAAAGTAGATTAAGGTACAGGCTTTCATAGAAACATATCTTAGCAGGTCTTTTTTTAATTTCAAAATGGTACTTACTTAAAAAACACGCCTCGTATCTTGAACATTGTTGTAAGTAAGCATCAACCGAGAGGTAGAACATCCGCGACGGTTGCTGTGGCGGCGGTGTTACAGTGAGTTAATCAATGGCGAGCGAATGTTGCCTAGCAGCAGGTATAATTTACAAGAGGCGAGTGAAGAGGGGGATTCTCGGCTGCGTCGTTAATCTTTGTTAGGAGACGGTGGTCGCGTGGCAGGCGTCGATCGGAAGGCGGACGGCGGGGCGGAGGCGTCGACCGAACGGCGCTGTTAGAGTAATTGATGGGGTCGCACTGGCGGCGCCGCCATTTTATTCCGCGGTGACACAATGATTCGACCCACCCCGCCTCCGGCTGGCCTGTTTAGCCAACGCGAGGCCGTTCTCCCCGCCGCGCGAAATTAGCCGCGCTGCGCGGCGTGGTGCGGCGCACCGCGTTGCTGCCAACCTAGCGCAAAGGGGAGTGTTGCGCCTTAGCGCCTGGGAGAACGAATGCAGTACGGAGACCGAGCTTGGAGTTGGCGCAGATATGGATAAAATTTCGTTTTTCATATTTTGGTACGAGTTGCTGAGTAGCGTCACTCATGTGTCAACTTGGTCTGCGGCATAGTTTCGTCTATCCAGCCGCTTTAAGTAATGGTGCTTTGTGCATTTCTTCTAAATCGACAATTCG
This sequence comes from Schistocerca cancellata, assembly GCF_023864275.1. NCBI lineage: Eukaryota > Metazoa > Arthropoda > Insecta > Orthoptera > Acrididae > Schistocerca > Schistocerca cancellata. The sequence continues at coordinate 181,067,275 of NC_064626.1, forward strand.
GAAAACCATTCCGGTATATAAGGAATTTTTATTAATATACTAGCGATCTATCACGGACTCGCATGGGTAGCTCTAAATATTTTCAGACGAACGACTTATCTGGCGTAGCAGTATTAAATATACAGGATGACTCTTATTAACGTTAAAAAACCTCCGAAGCGACGTAGGTGATGCAAATGTTGAACGTGCGACGTCACCAGACGAGTACCTCGACGTACGCGCAGCGGTGGAGCCTACTGGTCTGTCGCAACTGATCATCCCAACCCAAGTGAATTATTGCCGTTAGTGTGGCTCTGGACCTGCGTGCGCCCCTTATCACGTGAGCGCAGGTTTTGCGTCACATGAAAATGAATGCAAGCAGTGGCGTACCGAACATGACTGTCACCTGGGCACGACACTTTAATGACCATCCTCAGATCTGTTTTATAAAAACATTTCCTAGTATACTAGAGCCATAGTGGCATCGTCAAATGTTAAACACAGACACAAACATTTGACAATGCTACCATGGCTCCAGTGCATTAGGACATGTTTTTATGAAACGGATCTGAAGATGGTCATTACAGTCTGATGACAAAAAAATTGTGACCATGGACGCAAAGTAAAGGAAATTTAACCTATATTCGGGTCACTTTTATTCTCGACCTTGTCGCAGCTTGTAAAATTGTAATTTCTATTATACAAATCGAAACATGGAACTATACACAGTCCAATTTAAAATTACCTGCATCAACACTGCGATTATCTTTTCAATGCCGACCAGTGCGTAGCCGTAATAAACGCAAAGTCTAGTCTCTAGAGTTTCGTTGCTTTGGTTCACTTGGTTCACACCGGCTAAATGCAGCCTTCTATCGTTCTTTTGAATGGTAATCCTACTTAAACTATACAAAATTATAACTATTCCGTAATTATTGAACGAAGGTAAAAGCTTTTGAGCACACTGAATTGTTCACTAACTCCTCGATTAAGAGAAGGACATTTATATAGACAGGAATTAAATGTGTGGTCAGTTTCAGATACTACAAAGCAATACAGAGCATTCTGAGGAGATCATGTTCAATATATGGAAAACAATGGAACTGCTAAGATTGTTTCACAACATGATTCAAGAGAAAAATGTAATATTGGCCCCTCTTTATAAGGATGGCATGAGCAGTTCAAAGGCGGAACAAACTAATATGTCTAACGCATGATGTGTATGACGAAGGATGATGTATACCATAGCTTGGATTTTGGGACTCGGTAATGTGATGCCATACACCACAGCATTAACAAGACACGTAACACATACTGAGATGACAAAAGTCATGGGCTACCTACTAATATCGTGTCGGACCTCCTTTTTCCCGACATAGTGCAGTAACTCGGCGTGATACGGGCTCAACAAGTCCTTGGAAGCCCTCTGCAGAAATACTGAGCATGTTGCCTCTACAGCCGTCCATTATTGCGAAAGTGTTGCCGGGCCAGGATTTTGCCCACAAACTGACCTGTTGATTATGTCCCATAAATGTTGATGGGATTCATGTAGGGCGATCTGGGTGGTCAAATCATTCGCTCGAACTGCCCACAATGTTCTTCAAGAAACTATGGTCCGGTTATGTAACATCGTTTTTTAGGGACATGAAAGCTATGAATGGCTGCAAATAGTCTCTAGGTAGCCGAACATAAACATCTCCCGTCAAAGACCGGTTCAATTGGACCGGAAGACCCAGTCCATTCCATATAAATACAGCCCATACCATTATGTGAGCAACCACCAGCTTGCACAATGTCTTGTCGACAACTCTGGTCCATGGCTTCGTGACATCTGTGCCACACTCGATCCCCACCGTTAGCTCTTACCAACTGAAACGGGGACTATCTGACCAGGTCACGGTTTTCCAGTCGACTACGGTCCAACCGTTCTGGTTAATAGCCCAGGAGAGCAGCTGCAGGCGATGTCATCCTATCAGTAAAGGCACTCACGTCGGTCGTGCGCTGCCATAGCCCATGAACGCCAAATTTCACCGCACTGTCCTAACGGATACGTTCATCGTACGTACCACAATGATTTCTGCGGTATTTCACGCAGTGTTGCTTGTCTGTTAGCACTGACAACTCTACGCAAACGCCGCTACTATTGGAAGTTAAGTGAAGGCCGTAGGCCACTGCGCTGTCCATTGTGGGACTAATGCCTGGAATGTGGTATTTTCGGCTCATTCTAGACACTGTGGATCTCGGAATATTAAATTCCCTAATGATTTCTGAGGTCGAAAGTCCCATGCGTCTGGTTTCAGCTGCCATGCCATGTTCAAAGTCTGTCAGTTCCCCTCGAGCGGCAATGATCACGTCGGTAAACTTGTCACACAAATCACCTGCGTGCAGATGACGGCTCCGCCAATGCACTGCCCTTTTAAGCCCTGTGAACCCGATGCTACCGCCATATGTGAATGTGCATATCACAATCCAATGACTTCAGTCATTCGGTGTATCTGTCCGCCGCCGGTCGCTGAGTAGTCAACGTGACGGATTGTCAATCCTCTGGGCTCGGATTCGATTCTCGGCTGGGTCGGGAAATTTTTTCCACCCAGGGACTGGGTGTTGTGTTGTCATCATCCTATCATCTTCATCGACTGCAGGTCGCCGAAGTGGCGTCAAATTGGAAGACCGGCACCCGGCGAACGGTCAGCCCGACGGGGGGCCCTAGCCATACGATTAAATTTTAAATTATTCAGTGTATCTCACTGAATGGACTTGATGCATACGCCATTTTAAGCTTTAAAAGTCAGCCAGATGATGACGTATATTATCAAAACTATTTATAGCATTATATAGTTTTCAGCAGCTTATGGCTGTTTATATAATAAGAACATCTTTCGATTAGTGCGTGGAAGTAATATCAGCTTTCCTTGCATCAGTGGCATGCATTTGCATTTTTGATTGCATGGCAATCTGCAGCATATAATTTCTGCAACCGTGAAGCTGAACGCGCATCATCTATTACAGTCTGAAAATCACCTCGCCTATAGACTATTGAGGAAGTTCGACGGATAAGTACAGGTCAGGCGAACGCCTGTAGAGTGTTAGTACTGATGTGTATAATTTTAATAAGTGTTGGAAAGAAAATCTGATGCACCACTTTCTCTTCCACTGTCTCTATTTTTTTTCTCGTTGTAGGTGCTTATTTAAAGCCCGTAATTACCGTAAAGGGCTGAGACTATTTCTTGGGATTCAATGTTTAACACGAGAGACACTTGTGCGAGTCAACCGCCAGTTTCTGCTAGAGAAATTATATACGCAGTTGTTAACAACGCCTCGCGTATACCAGCTTCGTAAGCTCTGTCATAGAACTGATGCAGTTCAAAGACTTTCTGAAAAAGATAAAAACTGGGGGCACGACAGTTCGGACCAGTCACGTTTTATTTGAGTGAGTTCATTGCAACAATGGATTGTCAACAGGGAAACAGTTCGTAAAAGAAAAAAGTACATTAAAGACTTACCTTACCTTATGCACATTCGTACCTTCTTAGTTGTACATTTTCAACTAATTTTATATATTTTTTTCTGGTAAAGACCTCTGAAAACTTGATAATACATCATCTTCAGCTATCTCTTATAGTTGTTGTGTCTTCTTACCTGTAAAAAGAGAAAACAAATTATTATTAAAAAGTCGAAGCAGAAATTAATTATAGCGTTATTAAAACAAATAGTCACACATTCTGAAAATGTATACATGCATTAATTTTCTGTATAGAAATGGAGGATATGGAGTTAAGCTTGCAGTAGGTGCAACCCTTTTACGAATACAGTAAACAACGTACCTCCCATCCCACACATACACACACGCACACACACAGAGACACACACGCACTCACATGCACACGAAGAAAGAGAGATAATATTAGTACGAAAGGCTTTCTTTACTCAATTATATCTATGCGCATTTATTGTGAATCATTTGAAAGTATATTTCGGTCAATTTTTAACATCCTTTGAAATGTTACCATTCGTACTACTGCAGCGTACAAACTGTACTTCATCGAGCTACTTGTGAAACATCCACATGATCGTATTTCTTCAGCAAAACTTACAAGAGAACTATTTTTACTGTAATGTTACCTACCTACAGAATGACAATTATTGAAGTATGTGAATAAATGTAAATTAGTTAACAAACAACAGCGTGCACACACTTTATTCAACATGTAAAAGTCACTAAAGATATTCGGATGTAAGTTACGACATGTTCGATACTCCTGCCATCATTGTCGATGATGTCGCGCAGCCGAATAGCGAAATTCTGCATGGCCCCTGGAAGTGCCGGAACATCGATGCTGTCGATGACCTCCTGAACAGCTATTTTCAGCTCAGCAATGCTTTCGAGCTTATTACTGTACACTTTGTCTTTAACATAGCCCCACAAAAAGGTGTCGCATGTGGTCAGATGCGGAAAATGTGGCGGCCAGTCGAGTCCCATGCCAGTGACCACTGGGTACCGCAGAGCCAGAATGCGGTCCCCAAAGTGCCCCTCCAGGACGTCAAACACTATCCTGCTTCGATGTGGTCGAGCTCCGTCTTGCATCAACCGCATCTTATCGAAAGCAGGGTCACTTCGGATAATGCGGATGAAATCATCTTCCAAACCATTCACGTACCGTTCGGTAGTCACCGTACTACCAAGGAATATCGCACCGATTATTTCGTGACTGGACATTGCACATCACACAGTCACCCGTTGAAGGTGAAGATACTTCTCGATCGCGGAATGTGGATTCTCAGTCCCCCAAATGCACCAATGTTGCTTACTGATGAACTCGTCCGAATGAAAGTGGGCTTCGTCGCTAAACCAAACCAAGCAGCGCATACTAACTCCCATCATGTCCCGCGGCCAACCGTCCAGTTTGATCGCCATAACGCAAACCATTCAGAAGTTACGACGATGTTATTTCATGTAGTTCAATAATTGTCACCCTGTATATAAAGAAGCAATCTAAAACGTAGGAGTACTTTAGTGGAATTAACATCCTCCGTAGATGTATTTGTTATTCTTAATTTTAGATTCGTATCACAATTTACTTATTTTTTACTTCACCAACGTGACATCGGAGATAGGAAAAACAGCATGCGATAGCTTACAGACGCGCTCTTGTTGATATTATTTGGGAGTTGATCTTCATATAAATAAAACCGGTCTGCTTTAGTTTTAAATTATGTGTATATACTTCTTAACATTTTGTTTGTGCTCTCTTCAAATCTGAAGTAGATCGTTATACGGCGTTGAAAGAACTTGGTCGTAGGCAAAGCTGTTGTCTATAAGCCAAAATCAAACCTCACCATCCACGGCAAGCTTACACGTGGAATCATGAAAACAGTTCTAATATATTAGAATAATATGTTTTAGAGTGTTGAGCGGAGTCATTTTGTGATACTAAGCTATTCAGCAACACCGCCTTTCGACTGTTTCGCGGCGCCTGTTTTCAGGCCGACGATGCTGAATTAAAAAAAAAAAAAAAAAGTTCAAGTTGCTAGCCTACGCACTAATATCAGATCTAAACGTTTTTGTGCGTTCAGAGACTTATTTTCCAGTGACGTTAGGATATACATATGTGGAAAATAAACTGTTTCTTATGACCATTACGTACGAGGAAGGAAGAAGAGAGAAGCATCTAGCAAGTAAATGAGGATCAAATATAGCATCCTGTAGACGTGGTTTGGAATACGCCATCACGTCTCAACTCACTAATGAGCAATGAATTAGTTGATTGCAGAAACGCTTGAGGTAAGTACAAAACACGGTTCTCCAGTCCAGACATTCGACCACATATTCTGCGCTTTGATACTTTTGTTGCGTCGTATTTGGACAAATCTATAGCACACCGTTGCCTGACAAGAATCGTGTAAGACTAAACGTCTGCCGGTGACACGATATATAAGATCCAAGAATGTCATGTTTTACTTAATGTCAATTCACACTTGACCTTAAGGAATGCATTTTTTCATCTAAAGTACATTTAAAGTGACGGCATTGACAAACACGGTCAGCTTTGCTCAACGGAGCGGAAGGTCAACTTCAAGGTTTGTCAGGAAAAAAAAAAAAATTGACGATTGTGTGGATGTTGTGTACATAGTTCTGCGTAGTCAGCGCGTACACAACTTTCCCAATAGAGCGTGCTCCGCTAAGCACAACAGCGCAGGCGCAGCGCTCGTCCGTCTCTGCACTACGTGATGGCGCTGTCTTAGAGACGGACCAAATTCTGCTTCCGCCGATCCGCGTATTAATATGTAACGCAACCAATGAGATTGCTGCTAACGTAGAACCTTTTCTCCTCGCGGATCACACTCGCGCAGTGATACGTGAACGCTCGAGGTACTATAACGAGTGTACAGACCTCCGATTAGTCAGTCTGCATTAGTCTGCACCAGTCTATAGTCAAGTTTCAGTCTGCGCCTAATAAGATTATCATATTCCTGTACATAGCCATGAATAGAAATGAATAGACACTTTGTCAAGTATCAGAGACGTGTGAGAATAAGATTAACGAACCAAGACCAAAGGAACTTCAGATTGTCAGTTGTAAATAGCATCCAGAATCAAGTTAGGTAATTTTATGTTGTTATTATTTTAATAAATGTGTGTGAAAATTAATCAAGTTCTGTTTAAAGTTGGTCACCGTCAATCTGCTACTCTAAGCGTGCAAGTGGCATTTCTATCGTCTGAACTAACGGCAGAAGATAAACACGCCACGATAAGACCACGAGACATATTGCTGACACTCGCCTACTTCGCTAGAACGACAAGTCAAATAATCTGATGGTGTGCGTACCGAAGGTCTTACAGTACGCACACCAGAGTGGCAATGGTGGAACTGTGTGCTAATATCGATATTTAATTTCTTCTACCTATGCTCATTCGTGTTACAGTAATGGATCTCGTGTCTCTTTAGTCTTTATTGTACTGTTGATTGGCGACTCCGTGGAGTGCTGTGTGCACAACTACCATATATCACAATACGCCAGTCACTACTCTTGATGAACTGTGGTATCGTGTACACGCCATCCCATCCAAGCTCTGTTTGACTCAATACCCAGGCGTATCGAGGCCGTTATTACGGCCAGAGGTGGTTGTTCTGGGTACTGATTTCTCAGGATCTATGCACCCAAATTGCGTGAAAATGTAATCACATGTCAGTTCCAGTATATTTGTCCAATGAATACCCGTTTATCATCTGCATTTCTTCTTGATGTAGCAATTTTAATGGCCAGTAGTGTATATTCCGACATCTTGCATCACGGATGGTATACCACAGCCTCACTTTCATCATTCGGTACAGGACGAAGCGAAGTGACGTTGTTTTGACTTTTAGCGTGAACGCAACGCCACTTGATGCTGACTTCGTCTTCAAGCGTGAATCGGCCTTTATTCAGAGACATCCTTCGGGCAGTTACCCACAGTGTTTATACAACGTTACAGATACAGCACCGGGAGCGTACAGGGCGTCAGTGGCGGAGACACGTCCACAGATGTGGGAGCCAGAGGGGAGGCGCTGTTTAACGCGCTGGGTTGTGGTGCCAGCGGCGCGTGTCCTCAGAAGCAACACGCCTTGGCAGCGCCCAGCCGGGGAGCCAGCCGTCGGCATTTTCCCGCCCCGACATACGTCGGCTGCGGCGGCCAGCTAACCCCACTCAAGCTGATACACAATGACAGCCAAAGTAAGGCGACACTAATATCAACACTTCTATACGCTCATGAGCAGCTGGATTAGCAAGATCTGCTGCGATGGATACGGAGCCCTCCTGTCGCCATAGTGACTGGTACACGTCGGCGTGTCATGTCACGTGAGCGGCCACCAGATTGACAGTCGAGTGCGGGATAGCCAAGGTGCACACGCGTATCATTAGTGCCAAACGGAAGACGAGGCTCAGTGAAATATGTACTTATTTTGGGTTGTTGTAGACCACAAAATGGTGCATAATATTTCCTTTTCGGCGTATATCTGGCTTACCTATTTATTTCGATATCGATGGTTTTCTCTGAAACTTCACTCTTCTTTCGGCTAGTTCTGTCTGTTCCCAGTTCGAGTTATCATTAAGTCACCTGTAATACGTGCTTTCTGTGGTAAGCTGAACCGTCTGCGAAAGTCGAGATTTTTCCACCTAAGAACTTGAAGATGTCTCTTGTATAGCAACGCCTATTAAAGTGAGGTTTTCGGAATTTATTTTTTTAATCTTAGCGTATTCCAACCAAATGTGATTCCATTTATACCAATTTTAATTACTTTTCCCAGAATGTGTACTGCGGGTTCGCTGAATTCACAGACAAAAACAGCACATCAGGTATTTACCGTCTAATACGCCAGGACCGCAAATTGGTTTATATAGGACAGACAAGCAGAAACGTTAATACGAGATACACAGAACAGAGAAGAGCATTAAAAAGTAGCAGCTGCCATTCCATGTTTGCTGGATACTTTATGGACAAGAAACACAACCGAACAAACATCAATACTGATTTGATAATTCTCAAATGCAGCAACAGCCCCCCACAAAAACTAACAATTGTAGAAACTTACCAGATACTAAAAGTCATAGTGGAAGGGAAACAAGTGATAAATGAATACACAGCTCTCTGCAATGGAACTCTGTTCTCTTCCTTCAAGAATTATTAGACAAGACCAACCTATAGAGCTCTCACCCCCCACCCCCCAGCCCCTAGCCCCCACACACACAAAAAGAAAAAGAAAAATCCTCACACCTACTGTCTCTCTCTCTCTCTCTCTCTCTCTGTTTCTCTGTCTCTCTTTTCACACACACACACACACACAAAAGTAATAATAATAAAGAAAACTCCTCAAACTAACTCTCTCTCTCTCTCTCTCTCTCTCTCTCTCACTCACTCTCTCCCTCTCACACACACACATACATACACACAAAATGCACAGACACCTCTGAAAGATTCAGAACAACCGCCAGGAACACCTTCAACTGTTCCACCGTCAGCCATCTTGTTTTTACACCTTCAACTGTTCCACTCTCCACCATGTTTATTTTTACAGCTTTTAAACAGTGAAACAGTGACAGTGACAGCTCAATATATAGTGTTTGACAGTGACGAAGATGAGGAAAAGGAAAACGTAAGTGAAACATAATGTAAACACACACACAGAATTAATTAATTTCAGGAATAGCCATAACTGTTCTCAGATCGTAATTTTGGCTTAAATAATTTGTCTACCTTAAGGTGCAAGGGGTTGCAGATGACAAACTGTGAAACAAATCAAGTTACTGTAGAAACATAATACATCAGGAAAACCACACCATGTGCTAAAAAGGTATGAATTCATAATTTTATGTGTTTTTTTTCAAATATCTGTAATTATGATTTAAAAACTAATATTTACATGTATACAACAGTAAAGAACAATCTTTATCTTTAACAGCCATAAAATAAAAGCCCACTGAAGATGCTGCAACTGCAGTGAAACATGTTTGGGTTAAAAAACAAAACTGTGTTTTGCTAAAGGCGGACCCTACCCAAAAACATATGTAAACACTGAATACCTGTTGTTATTGTCAAAATACTTGTAAGTATTATGATGTAATCTTCAACGACAAGATTTGTTTAATAAGTGATAAAACTTCCATTACATATATGTGATTGCTGGCGATCCATTTATTCAAAAATAATGGTGATAGACGGCTGATTACTTAGTATTCAGTACTGTGACTTTTAATTTCTTATTTTTGGTGAATAATAAACATACTGTCTTCCGTAATATATTTAAGATATTTCACAAATTAAACTAACATAATGTGGGTTCCAGACTCCGTACATGGGTAATGTCAACCTGAAACGATATCTTATTGCTTTGCCTAAGTACCGCAGAGAGATTCCTTGCAGTCAATACTGCAACCAGTTAGTGAAACTGAAATGTTTTACGTAATGATCAGACAATGAAGGCTTTCGCGGCCGGATGTCATAGCTTCTGATGAGTCCTACAGTTTGTATGGCTGTGGTCGAAGAAACTTTTCGCGTATCCTGACGTTTCGTCCAGAGCTGCGCTGGACATCTTCGGAGGTACTCCTGGCGAGCCCGAATCTTGCCAGCTCTAGTGAAACCTTAGGAAACTAAAAGCACGGTTTTACGTACCTAAACGAGAGTTACACTTCCAAAAGACTGATTGCGTTCCTCTCTGCAAAACAAGTAGGTCAGCCTTCGGTAAATGTTCCCAGCTCAGCTATCGATTTGCCGATTAATTGCATAGTATACGTTTATTGGCATTCTGGTAACTATTGCTAATGCACAGTGAAGGTAGCAGGAACTGCGTCTCGGAGTTCTGTTTGGAGGCTTTAGGCGTTGGAATGTTCGGCGTTTTCCCTTCCATAGATTACCAATTTAGATCAACGGACACCTGCGTTACACTCTACTGGTGATGAAACTGACTGGTCAGAAATCCAGAAACGCTGCCGAATACTTTCTACTTAGTCTCTGACAACGTGTCAGTGGACATGGCAACCTCAGTAAGGCAGGCTATTGAGCAACATCTCAGATAAATGAGGCACCCATCTGTTCCACTGTTTTTAAATTTGCTGTATGCCGTGAAAGCGAGAAATGGATTTTTATTTTCGTTACGATCTTTTTGCCTCCGCTTCTGTTCTAAGTATAAAATTTTAAGTAATCAACGTTGCCACTATTCAGCCAGATGCATATGGCTATAATTTTGATGAGTGTGACTGAAAATAGGTGGAAATCCATCGCCAAACTGGGCTGGAAGGTTTCAGTGATGCAAAAGAGGTCATAATATTTCGTACTTTACGTTTAGAAGTGATTAGGCTGTAGTACCGTGAGAGTTAGCAAACTGACTGAGACTCTTCATTAGTTTTTGGAAAGAGCAGAATTCAAATTCTCATCCTATCAAAATGATTTAGACCTGACAGGTTTGCATGGTGATATCCAGATTTGGGTTCAACTAGTGGTCTTAGGCACAATTTCCTCCATATTATTTCATCTCCTGCTAATGGAGATATCGTGAGAGAATATGGAGATATCATATCCTCTGCGTCTGATGCTTCAAAAATGGGAAGATGCAGACACTTCAAGTTCTAAATTAAAAAAGAGGTTCAGCTTTCACTCTTAGATGTACAAGTAGTCAGTGGAACATATGAAACTTGGGCCACAAGATTTACGGAACGGGCACTTTTTCATATAAATACCTGGATAAAAAATTCCGATTGCTATCACAACAGAAGAAAAGATTACACTGGTCATTGCAGGAACGGGCTTAAACACTGAATACATACCGCTCCTTGGAGGCAGAACTAATATAGAACTAAACAGCTCACTACATGCTGGAAGATGCAATGTTGACGCCGAACCATCGGCTAAGGGATTCGTTTTCATTTCTTTGGTAAAAAGTTCAGAGATGGTTTTGTCAGAAGTTTAAAATCCTCGACGTTGACACAAAGTCAAAGCAACAAAAAAAATCCATGAGTAATTCCACGTAAGGCTCAAATCCTCGTTTCTCGTATAGAATCCATTGTTAATGCGACCACGTGAACGTTGTAGCCTCTAAAATAAGTATTAGCACTCTCCACAAGGGATACACGAGCCGTTGAACTTCAAGTGACACAGATAAATTGGCAGTAGAGAACGTTGTATTGGGATTAGCTGATCATAAATTACAATTCTTTGAGTCTAATGTTATGATAGGATTTTATGATCACTAAATCAGAAAATATTTGGAGGTCATAACTACTTCAATAAGGTAGCAATGCGAGGGAACCATCATCAGCAAATAAGGGGGATCGAATTAGACGAGCTGTAAAGGGGAAATTCTACAGAACATCTGTCTCCAAAGCCTCTGACGATAGGAAACATGGCCAAACAATTATGCCTAAGGTCACAAATACGGCAAACAATATTCGCGAGGTACGCATTTTATGATTTGTCATAGACTGCACGTACAGTTTACGGTAGCCTACACGGCGATTGGGTTTCCTTTCAGTTTAGTGTCCTAAAACTCGTGTGGCTGATCTAGTTTCCAATTGAAGTGACTGCAGTGTCCCCTGTTGTGAAGGACCATTCTCGCAGAGTGCAAAACCCACAGAAAGCGTCAGTCGGCACAGTGGCCCGTCATTTTATCGATGATTCTTATACATAAGACATTGTCGAAACTTAACTTCAACTGTGTGACACGTAAAAGAGGAGACTTGATCCCCATATAACATATAGCTCGTATATTATTTTTCAATAAGGCCTCTGCATTCTTAATTTCTAACAGTAGTTTTTTCGAACTGTTCGCGGTGTCATTTAGAACAAATGTTTTGAATTTACCGAAGAAACTGTGTTTTTCAACGATAATATATCCTCTGGTAAAAGCAAAGTTCACAAAGCTGATTTCTGACTCAAGGTGCCCATTGTTTCGAAACCTGTCTTCACCAATATGTCCACTACGGGTTTTTCTCCTTATCTGGCTTATAAAATTTCTATCTATTGTTGCATCATTTCCTACCTATATCTGTCTGGAGTCCAGGCAACGGTAACAAATTGATATTAAGTGCCGCGTCTGATATATCGCCAAATGTGTAACTGAAAATTTTTAATAAAACCTGCTGTTCTTAAAGATATCATACATACATGTTATTTCTAAACTGTATTTTTTTGTCTGTAAGCTACATCTCACGTATTTCTTAATCAAAATTAATGATTAAGATACCATTTTCACGATTTGGTTCACCATTGATGACGAAAAAGGAACATTTAGTTTAATGTTATTGTTTTCATTAAAAAACTTTGTTTTGAAGACTTTTATGGAGCCAGTGTAGAAGGTGCCATGTATTGACAATCTGTTTAACTAACATGCACGACAGTTATCGCAGTTATTTAGATTCTTATGCGCAAATCAACTGGGTTACATCAACGTTCATTATCACAGATAAGTGCCGTTTACTTTTCTGACGTAATTTACAACTTAATTTATTCAACTTTTAACTCATCATTACTTTACAGCGTTTACAACATTATATTACTCGTTTACTAATTTAATTCTTCATTACATTATAGCGTCTGCAACGTTACATTATACTTCTGCTAACGTCAGTACCTTTTATCTGCATCAGAAATCCTTTTATTGTAATTATAATAGTCTGGCTACCGCCATATTCGACGCGACAGAAATCAATGAACAAAATGTTTCACAATTCTATTCAACGGCGACTGTATGCCTAAAAATTGATGATTGTACAATTGTTATTGAATATGTCATTTCGAGTTTGTTAGCTGGAGAGGCAATGATTTATCAGTTCTGATTTCGTCCAACTCGAAGAAATAAACAACGTTCCGTTTTATCTCGTGAAATTTCCCAATTCTATTCAACGGCTACTCTATGTGCAAAAAATAAAGATTGTACTACAGTTTTTTAATATGTCATTTCCAGTTTGTTATTTGGAGAGGCAATGATTTATCTCAGTTGTGATTTTGTCCAGCTTGAAGAAATAAACAACGTTCAATCGTATCATTTAGAAATTTTTTAACTCTTTAAATCATTCCGGTTTACCACCTCATCAATTTATTTTAAAGAAAAATGCTATTATTGTGTTAAACTGTAACCTTATCGATAATCTGACATTAATGAATGTTGCAAGATAAGTAGTAATTCACTTAGGCAAGCGCATCGTTACTGCTAAAGTCATTGACTTCGATAAAACGGTGCTCAAACCCCTGCATTAACCTCACATCTTCTGATCCAACCGTGCCTTACCTAGAGATAAGAAAACAATTTCCAATAAAAGTAGCCTTCACTATGACCATTAATAAAGTGTGAGGTCAAACGCTTCAAAGGGCAGTTTCTATTTACCAGAAACTGTTTCTTTGCAGGGACTATTATACGTGTCTTTCTCATGACTAGACACATTCAGTGATATTTATGTTTGTGCTAAAGACACATACAGTCAAAAAGTAAACCATCGGCGCACTGTAACTGCTAACATTCTTGTCAAAGAACATTCGTAAAAAAAGACATTTAAAAAAATAAGATTAATCTGAAAAAAGTCAATACCTGCTTTTTAGTGTTTTACAATCAACAACATTGTACGTATTGATGCTGATTTTTTACAGTGAGACTAATATTTGTTACTACTATCCAAAATATAATATCTTTCATGAACAAGTACTTGAATTTACTTATTTCTTCAATGCTATATTACATGTCGCTGACTGGCCAGAATAGGAGAATTATTTGCAAGGCACAGTTATTGTTCTTTAATCGTGAAATACTGTTACTTCCTATAATACGCTGCGACGTTGCTGTTGTACATCAAGCTGCTCATTTAAGAAATAAGCCTGCACATATGTAGAATTACATTCAAAAAATCTAAATTATATTCTCTGGCATGTTATTCCGCCTGAGTGGGGAAATACATTGGTGTCACTGATGGTCGGCCGAGAATCTCAAAGGGACTATACGATTTCTTAAGTGCCGGTGGCACGCAAGATGGACAAAAATATCGTAACGTGAACGGAAGTAAACTTTCACATAACAGTTACAGCAGTCTTACTTAAGAGACTTTTCACATTGTCAATGGGCTGTCTACGCTAAAAAAAGTACCGGGTGATCAAAAAGTCAGTGTAAAGTTTTGAAAACTGAATGAATCACGGAATAATGTAGATAGAGAGGTAAAAATTGACACACATTCTTGGAGTGACATGGGGTTTTATTAGAACAAAAAAAAAAAAAAATCAAACGTTCAAAAAATGTCCGACAGATGGCGCTTCATCTGATCAGAATAGCAATAATTAGCATAACAAAGTAAGACAAAACAAAGATGATGTTCTTTACAGGAAATGCTCAATATGTCCGGTCGCTCGGTTCCAGATTGTAGCGCCTAGAACCGCACGGCCACTCCGGCCGGCACATCACGCTGATTTTATGCGAAAGTGCTGTGGTTCCTATATCAGCCATCCAGTAATGACTTTTCTTTCATTGAAGAAATAACTGGCGTATATCTCGGTCGAATTCATCAGCTGACTTGAAATGCAACAGCCGCAGCCGTTTACAGGAGTGGCGGCCACGGTTCGGCCTCCGGCGAGAAACTCTCAGTTGTGCTTGGACGGTAATAAACATAGCGCTCGGAGCGTCCGTACGGGACAGGATGAGTCAGTGTGAAAGGCGACACCCGGTTATTGGCATTCAGGTAATCTGTGAAACCCAAGCCGCCGGGCCACTCTACACCTGCGCCCGCCCGCCGGCCGCTGGTCGCTCCGCAGATGGCGGGCGTCCGACGACCTCTTCCCACTCGCTGCCAGCGCCGGCAAGCTCACAGCCCGAGTCGCTTCTGACTGCTAGCTCGCTGGCCAATTGTCACGCGTTTGTTTCGCTCTCAAGTTGCCGGTACTCCCAGAGTAAATTCCTAACACCGAAAGGCAAGTTCTCGCATTCTCGACCGGATGATTATGCTAATTTTATGTAAGATAAATCGGACTGAAAACTTCTCCAAGTTTCATCTCTCTCATAAATGGAATAAAAAAGTAACGTCTTACGCATCCACAATTTTTAATCTGTATAAAATCAATAATTTTGTTGGCGCTCCTCATGTTTTACCGCGAAAAGTTCGCATTGAGAAAGAGCTATTTGGCAAGTAGTGGGAGATAGGTTTCTAACCTTAAACTGTGTCATTGAATTGTCACGAATTTCATTATAATAGAGCAACCCTGTAGCGATGCACGTGACGTTTACTACTGACGTGTATTTGTGTCGCACAGGAAAATGAATTAACCACTTGCATGCATCTCTAAAAGAACACCATTGTCGAACACCATTGTCGACGATCCACAGCTGTACCAAATATTTGAAATTAATTCATTGATTGCGAATTCCTTGACATCAGCTTTATGACGTAGTAGATCCGTACACAATACCGCTGACGTCAAGGAATTGGTAGCCAGCGAATTAATTTCGATTAATTAGTCACGTCCGGCACAAAGAGAAGAAGACAAGCTACGAATTCATATACTTAATAAATATATTCAGTTAGTTGTGGTCCTTTCTAAGTAAACCAATTAGGCGCAACACAGGTGTGCATTCGTCCCTTCCGTTGCTCAAACCATTTCTCTCTTCTGAAAAAGAAAAAGTCGATTTGGATACCATAGTGATCGACTGTTCTGAAATTTATTGTCCGAACCACAGCCTATATTTTATGATCTGAGGATGGCAGATTCCAGCCGAAAACAATCATTTCGTTTGAAATTATTATGACTGTCGTGGACAAAAATTATTTTCATTTATCTCCATAAATGACATAAAATGATTATACAAGTCCGTGATGTTTTCATTAGTTAAAGTAATTTTCGTTCTTGGTTGCTTTTTTAAAAATTACAAAAAAAAATGGCTCTGAGCACTATGGGACTTAACATCTATGGTCATCAGTCCTCTAGAACTTAGAACTACTTAAACCTAACTAACCTAAGGACATCACACAACACCCAGTCATCCCTCACCCCGCCGGGAATCGAACCCGGGAACCCGGGCGCGGGAAGCGAGAGCGCTACCGCACGACCACGAGCTGCGGACTTAAAAATTACAGATCTAAACGCGTTTGGGTATAAGCTGCCATTATAACCGCTCAGATTTACATATTCTGATAGTGGTTTACACCGAGGCGCTTTAATGTCTATAATTAAAAAAGCAATTAAGAAGGGAAATTACGTTAACAAAGCATTTCTGCGTGTCGTTTTATAAGAGCTACACAGTAGTTCCCGCGTTTTTATATTTCGGCGTAACGGAAGAACAAATCCATAGTAAACTGACAGACCACTGCCTTGCCCGCATCTCGTGGTCGTGCGGTAGGGTTCTCGCTTCCCACGCCCGGGTTCCCGGGTTCGATTCCCGGCGGGGTCAGGGATTTTCTCTGCCTCGTGATGGCTGGGTGTTGTGTGCTGTCCTTAGGTTAGTTAGGTTTAAGTAGTTCTAAGTTCTAGGGGACTGATGACCATAGATGTTAAGTCCCATAGTGCTCAGAGCCATTTTGAAGACCATTGCCACTTGGTGCGTCGATTTTGGTGAAACCTGTTACAGCTGCAAGACACATTTCTAGTTCGCCAGTTAATACGATACGACAAGGATAAATGAGATAATTCCGTGAGGAGGTAATAATTTACGATTACGAAATTGTTTTAACGATGTTAAGTGATGTAAGATGTTAGAAATCCATAGGGAAAAAGATGTCCGTTGCAAGGAAAGACGAGTAATGTACAGTATGTACAAGCGCCAAGAGGGAACGTACCAAGTAAAGACGAGTAATATTCTCGTACAATATGTATAAGAACCAACACAGAACAATAACCACGAAAGCCGAAAAAGTAAGAGCCAGCGTTAAAAAGGGTACAAGGCATTACGGCAGTCTACCTGCCCTATTGTAAAGTCAGAGAACTGAAGGCGGAATCAAGAAAATAAAAGAAAGATTCAAAATTATTTTCACGAGGAATGGAGGAGAGCGTCTGCGCCTGCAATACATCCGGCACCTACGGGACGCGAAGCTCGGACATACTGTCTTTCCTACGTATTGTTTCCGGACATAGGATCTCCGCAGCACTGCTGAGAAATCTGTATCTCTCTGACGACTTGCGCTAAAATTAGGTATATGTATTGAGGGGTCCAAAATGACTATTTATATTACAGGAAACGAAAGATCGCGATTTTTGCATTGAACAGAGAAACTTACATTCAGAGGACTGGCAAAAATATGATTTACGTGATTTATCTTCTATAATCATAACTAATAATAATAATAATAATAACAGAAGATTGGCACAAATATGATTTATGTGATTTATCTTCCATAACCATAACTAATAATAATAATAATAATAATTTGCACTCCATCTAAAACAAACAAAACACTGCTTGTTTGAACATCATCCTTCTACTTCCAATAAGATAAAAAATTCACTGCTGTACGCATATGTACCTACAAATGCTGTTCTGAGAAACTGTTTAATGCTAGAACTTTCGGCCTCAGAACTTGCACTGCAACGTTCAAGAGATTTTGTCTCATTCTCTCAAAGATCCACGCCTTTAGTTTCACAAACATAATTATCTCGCGGTGCTCCTTGGTTACGAGAGGATTTTCGTAAGCCAGTGGCTTGATATATCCTCCCTGGGAAAAGATCGATAGAAACACCAGCACTGAATGAGCCTGGGAATCTTCCAGTCCATGTGTTGTACTCCTACCACGTGCTTATTTATTTCTTGTGTTATTTCATGTTTATCAGATTCCGTGGGACTAAACAAGCGCGCGAGGTTGCCGCACGGTCTTGGGCACCTTGCCACGGTTCGCGCGGGTCCCCTCCTCCCCCTCCCCTCCCTCGGGCATGGGTGTCTGTATTGTCCTTAGCATAAGTTAGTTTAAGTTAGATTAAGTAGTGTGTCAGCCTAGGGTCCGATGACTTCAGCAGTTTGGTCTCATAGAAACGTGCCACCACCGCTACCACTAAACTAACGAAAGCTATTTGGTCATGACTCAAAGCAGTTTGCATTATACAGAATACTGCTTGGGATATTTATAAAGAACCACAGGCTGCTGGCTCCTTATTACAGCATAGTTTAAGGACTCAGGTGTCTCTATTCTCTTCCCCTTTTCCTCTGAAAGGAATTGGCATTAGCACTGTTTCTCTATTTTACTTCTTAATCGGACGTTATGAGTACGAACTAAGTGATAGTGTGCCTTGCCCTTCAGAGAATAAGAAAGAAGGAGAACCACCCATTAAAAAAATACTGCTTTTGGGGTTTCATGCCTCAATTTGTAACAACGGAATCCTAATATGATCGTTTTGTTGTCCGCTCGTCCGTCTGTCTGTCTGTCTGTCCGACTGCTAAGAACCCTTTTTTTTAGGAACGGGTAAATTATCAAGCTCAAATTTATGTCCCATATTAAGGTCTACACTTCCTTCGAGGCGTAAAAGTTTTAAGGTTTTAGGTCACTTCGATCACAAGACAAAGCCGTTTATGGTTCAAATGGCTCTGAGCCCTATGGGACTTAACTTCTGAGATCATCAGTCCCCTACAACTACTTAAACCTAACTAACCTAAGGACATCACACACATCCATGCCCGAGGCAGGATTCGAACCTGCGACCGTAGCGGTCGCGCGGTTCCAGACTGTAGCGCGTAGAACCGCTCGGCCACTCCGGCCGGCACGACCGTTTATGTCATATATTTTAATACTCGAAAACCCATTCATCAAAACCTATAGGGTGCTTCCCGTTGATTTAGAATCACTACATTTGGCAACAAGCGAGGTTCACAGTACAAGTCAATGAAAAATCCGAAAATTATCAATTTGTGGTTATACAACAAGAAAAAATATTTTTTTAATTTTTTTTATCCGTCCTTCTGCTTCTGTCCGTTTATTAAGAATCCTCTCTCTCAGGAAATGGTAGATTAATCAAGTTTAAATGTATGTCTATGGTCCCTTGACAGCGTAAACACTGCAAGCTTCTAAATCAATGCAGTCAAAAGATACGGTCATTTATATGACATATTTTGACACTCGAAAACTCACTCGTCAAAACATATAGGGTGATTTCCGTTGACTTAGATTCATGAAATTCGGCAAGAAGCGAGGTTTCACAGTGCAAGTAAAGAAAATATGACTTGTTAAGCTGTAATTATATCAAATAAAAATATCTTTTCCCATTTGAACATACATTTATCGTCCGTCGAAAGCATAATATACGAACATTACTGCAAGCAAACATAAAATGTAAGTTATAGTCATGTATTAGCAAATGAACAATAAGGATTTATTCCATCTTCTCTCTCTACATATATAAATTGAAGATCTCTGCTCACTTCTAATTATATTTCCGGTGTAGTCTGAGGAACTACTATAGAGATTTTAATACGGTCTTGGAATTTCCGAGACAAATATATTGCCATTATCGTAACCGATAACAGGCAAAAATCATTGAGGTTCTCGATTACCAGAACGGATGAACTGTATCTATATATAATTAATCTTGCACGGAATTCTTGGTCAATTGTTCTTTCTCAAATCATCGTTAAGGAGAAATGTACACCTTTTCTCGTCACTGGAAAATCTGTCATATGAACATGGGCAAACGCAATAAGCATCCAAGTGTGTAACTTTGTGTAAATTACAAATCAGTCTTAGTATTTAACAACGCAGTGGATCAGTAACCTACGATCAACATCTGCAATTTGTAGCCCGTAGATCAACACGTAAAGCGTTCTGCGAGATTCCTGTATAACGGTTCGCGTCTACTGATGCTGCGGTACACTTGGTGAACCTAGCTCGCCGACATGTTTATTGGAAAGCCACAGACCACCAAAGTTGTGGAACATTGCACGTGTGTATGAGCTCTCGAATTTCCGTCTCAAGCGACTGCACTGTGTGCTCCACACCAGGGATCTGTTTTCCACGAGCAGCCGTTTGTTTGTTTCCCGTGTCTGGCCGGGAAGCCGGTTGCCTACACAGGTGCTTCCGACGCCGGAGGAAGTTTTATTAATCGAGCTCTGCTAGCACGGCGCTGATCCACCTGAGTGGAAACTCAGTCAACCCGCACAGAATTAGATAAATACAAGGCTCCGGCGAAGCAGTCAGACAAATGTAGGAAAGGTGACGATTAAGCAACTGCTAGTGAAATCACAACTTGCGTTATAGGATGTCAGGGCAGCAGATATTTGGGCCTCATATTGCATTTGTAGTCGTCACAAGGGTCGTCTAGTATTTTAAAATGCAGAAAATTGATAATAACACTGGCAGAAGTCACACAATAAACTTCAAAATGGGAGATATAAAGTAAAAGGGATTTCTTGTCGAAAATATCGGATTTTGAAATTTTGTAATTTTTACATTCAGCATTAAATTCTGAGCAATTTGTAAAAAAAAGGATTTTTATCTCTAAATTTAAATGACTTGTGGCAGGTTGAATTCTAGTGATGAAAAATGGATCTTTTGAGATAATGCGTTCGAACGTTTCAAATGTAATTACCGTTGTTTCTTCTAACACGCTTAAGAAACAAATTCTGCATGTATAATGCCACTAATATGTCCTTGGTCAAATTGTATACACTATTTTACGTTAAAATTACATATTAAGTGATTAACTCGGTCAGATATATAACACATAATAGTGTACAAAAATTTGAAACAAAATAAATTCGCCCGAAGTTGAGAAAAAATTTTGTATCCTGCATAAATTCATTTGGCAAAGTGATAATTTTACTTTGTGTTATGGCAACCTTTAGCCAAACTTTTTACAAAAACCTTTAACCAAACTTTTTACAAAACCTCTAAATTTAGATTACTCAGATACCATACTTTATAGGGGTTAATGACTTGATTTTATAATTGTACAATACTTGTCTCTGAAGGGGTTCAAGACCGTTCACAAACAGCATTTTTCGCCTCTTCTTCTTTGATTCTCGAATATCTCGCTTTTCAAGTTCTTCCTCACGACCGTCATTGTCATTGTCATTCATGACACATAACGTCTTATTATTCCTCTTTGTAATAGGTCCTGCGCTTTTAAAGAAATAATATTTTCATTGGATTTTCATCGCCGCTGAAATTACTGCATCAGGAAACCCAGTGGGTCCATTTTCTTCGGGAAATAATGCAGTGCGCAGATTCATTTCCATCAAAGGCTGTTTTGTTATGTGCAATACGTTTGTAGCTAACGATGAACTCAATTTGGATGTATTTAGTTATGTGAGTTACTTTGTTAGCATTACTGTTCTTCAATACGTTTAGCCAATCAAATGTATTCACCTTTTTCATTTTTAACAGCAGCAGCAAAGCTAACATGTGTTATAGGTGTGGGTTTTTATTGCTACATTAACTTCAGCTGTCAGCTGGCATTGTAGGGCTACCTACTGCAAACTGGTCACGTCTGTAGGCCATTTATAGGGAGCACGTTCCTCTTTTATACAAAGCTACTCTGAGCTCCTTAAAATGCCTATAAAATTTAGGAGATTTTGCGAAGCAATGCATAGGCAGCTGAGAAATTTAGGAAAGGGGTCTCTTGTTCGGCCAATGTTTTTCCTCATAGTGACAAGACGTACTCTATCAGAATACGGACACTGACTGATTTTAATCATATTATTGAGTCCCACTGCATTCAAAAAGATTTCAAATCGATACGAGCGTTTAAAAATGAAGTAAACTGCTGCAGTTTACAAGAAAACGAAAACAGATACTATAGACGCTTTTGTTTGTACCTAATTTTTTTTTCTCCTACGAGAAGCCCTTTTCGCTTTCCGTCTCACAAATAGTGACTTGGTTCTACACTAGTTTTCGTTAATCAGCAAAAATTTACAAAGACAGCGACGAAACGGCTTTCGTGTCAAATGTAGTGAAACTTAGTCGAAGAATAAAATGTACGTTAAGGATGAAGCAGATATGAAAGCACAGGTCCACGGAAATAAATCAGCACTCATTTCTATAGTTGAAAAGGCGTGGGAGAACTTCGATGTGTAATATTTCTCTCTCTACTATGAAGTCTTCTACGCCCAGCACACTATCGTATCAGAGAACTGGTGGCTGCAAAAAAGGCAGGCCGTACCTTACCCAGAGAAGTTTCACCTGAGTCTCCCTGGAATAACAGTTTTCATTTGTCAGAAAGTTTCACAGTAGCGTACACTCTGCTACAGAGTGAAAGATAATTCTGAAATTCCACTTGGTTGACACCATGATTTCCAAATTGATACTCGATTTGATTGAGATAAATTTCCTCGCTTGTTGGATCCTGTTTTGATATGAGAACTGTTAGGTTGATGTTCAAAGAGGTGCTTCAAATTCTTGGTTGTGCCAGAAAATTATTTATTATGCCCCGAAAGCATTCCTATAATATTTAATAGAAGTAATTGGAAGTATGTATCAATAAAAAGGAAGTTAACAATATGGTTCGAATTCTGCACTGGCAGTAATTCTAATAGGATAGCTAGGTATTTTATCTAAGTACACATTTAATTTAAGCTTCAGACAATATGGAAACGCACTACTTTTTGTACACGACCTTTTAAAGCAAACGGAGCATTGTATTTACTGATACTGCACTTCATAAAGTACTTGAAGGCTAGGGGTGGCGCCATTCTGTAATACAACTATTGTCCGACGGCAATAGTGAGAAATTACCACATAGGTCAGATAGGGCAAGTCTCGTATACTGCATATACATCCAAAAGGCCACCTCACATGGGAACAGGCACATTATTGTCTCAGCTATACTGTACCAATTATTATTCATCTCTTTGTTGCTCGTTTCTGTCGTCTCGCTTTCTCCATTTTCTATAATAACACAATATTTCGAAGCAATGGAAATTTTGAGTAAAAATTACTCGTTTTTTAAAAAAGATTTATTGGAAAATCAAATTTTTTAGCACTGCTGCTATGGATAATTGATATTTCGGTTCTTCACCCCATTATTAGTAAAAAACAAACAACTCCTGTTACAACCGAGCCCAAAAAAATACCGAAAAACATCGATTATTCAGAACAAAATTACCAATATCGGTTTTAACCGGTCGGCTTTTCCCCACTTGTGCTGCCCTTCTTTGTGTTTGGTATGCAAACTCGTTTATAGACTGGTCGCATTTCCCGAGTATCTTACACATGAATTGAAATCTGCCACCTAACTTACCTACGACTGGGCCCATGTGATCATTTCATTTTATACCCCTACAATTTGTTATCTCCAGGTGTTTGTATGACCTGACTGATTCGAATTATAACGCTTTGACATTGTAGTCGTAGGTTACTACTTCTCTACATTTCGTGAAGTAGTTGTACGTTTCCGAACATTTGAGGCTAATTGACAATCTTTGCACCACTTTCAAATCTTGTCAAAATACGACTGAATATTAGAGTAGCTTTTTCAGCCACTACTTCATTGTAGACAATTGCATCACCTGTGGAAAGTCTGAGGCTACTTTCTTTCAAAAACATACTTGTGTCCACAGTACTGCAGTATCTTACAAATGACAACGTTTTGCTACTGGATTGTTATTAAATGGATTTATTCATTATGGCGGTTCCTCAAGTTACAGCTCGATATGAAGCGCGTCCATAAATATTCGTTGTTTTTAAGAGGACACTTTCCTCACTTCAAGCATGTTTATGTATTTCAATACATAATGCCCTCGTCACTTATATAAATGACGTAGCTCTTAATGTAATAATTTACATAAATGAAGAAAACTCCTGTCTTATTATGCATACGGAATATGTAAATATGTTTGGCACGAGGACAGTGTCGCACTAAAAGGAACCATTATGCACTAACGCACTTCATACTGAGCTGTCGCTTGAGAATGAGATAACAGGCGAAAATCGCGAGTAAATATGCAGGGTAGTCAGAAACAGTCCGGAAAGCTTGTAAGAATGTTGCACAGTTGTTAAGAAAAAATTCCATCCGTTGAGTCGTTTACGAGTTAATTTGCGCTGAAGTTAGCCAATCAGACCGTTACGCACGCAAATTCAAGCGGCCCGCCGCATACGTTTAGTGCCAGTTGTTCTCACAGCACCAGATTGCTCAGCCTTTGGCTCTGGTTCGACGTCTACTACCGTCCTATGTTCAATTTTTTTACCGCTCTCGTGTTCCGTTTTAGGAAACCAAACGAAAAACACGTTTGGCGACACCGTTTCTGCTGGGCCTCTTGAATCGGCGCTCGCAACTTCCTGATTGGCTAACTTCAATATTAATTAACTCAGAAACGGCGCAACGTATTGAATTTTTTTCTCGACAATTATTTCTCAGCACAATCTACCCTGCAACAAACTTACAAGATTTTCAGACTGTTTCTGACCATACTGTATATAACAACAGTCCTGCCGAAAATGTTGTCGTTTCTGAAGTTCCTATTAAGTAATAAATAAAATGCATGAACAAAAAGGGTCTCTACACTCATTCCTGGGACACGTCTGTTGACGACTCTTAATCCAAGATAACACGCTGCGTCGTACGTGCCAATAAATCCTCAATACAGTTACGAATTTCGAGTGGTAGCTCTTACGATCGTCATTTCATTAACATGCCTTGAAATGGTACTGAGTCAAGCTTCCATACACATTTTGAATTATATTTTGAGCCATCATTCTCCTGACTGCTTCGATAAGGCTCACCTCGAATTCTTCTCCTCTATAACCTCTACAACCTCTCTATTAGAGTGGAATTATTCCCTGATGTCTTAAAACGTCTTATTATCCTGTTCTTTTTTTCAGTGTTTCCCACATGTCACTTTCACCGCCGATCTTGCAGAGAACCTCCTCATTCCTTACCTTATCCGTCCACCTAATTTTCAACATTCTTCTATAACACCACACCTCAAAGGCTCGATTCTCTTCTCTACCGGATTTTCCAAAGTTCATGACCAACTACCATACAATGCTGTGTTCCAAACATACATTCGCAGAAGTTTGTTCCTCAGAGTGAAGTCGATGTTTGACACTAGCAGACTTCTTTTGGCCAGGGATGCCTTCTTTGCTCTACTAATCTGCTTTTTATACCCTCCTTGCCTCATGCGCCATGGTATTTTGCTTCCAAGGTAGCACAACTGCCTAATCACCAGTTTGGATGTTAAGTTTATCGCTTATCTTATTTCTTTTACCCCTGATTAATTTCGTCTTTCTTCGAAACGAAAATTTTTCACTGGTGGAATCATATGGGAGCTTTACTAAACGGAGGTGACAGAAGTCATGGGTTAGCACGATATGCGCATGTACCGATGGCGGTAGTATCGTATACACGAGGGATAAAAGGTCAGTGCATTGGTGGAGCTATCATTTATCCTCAGGTGATTCATGTGAAAATATTTCCGACGCGATTTTGGACGCGCGATGGGAATTAACAGTCTTGGAGTGCGGAATGGTAGTTGGAGCCAGAAGCATGGGATAATCCATTTCGGAATTCGTTAAGGAACTCAATATTTCAAGACCCACAGTGTCAAGAATGTACCGACAAAAAACAGATTTCTGGCAATTACCTCTAGCCACGGACAAAGCAGTGGCCGACGGATTTCACTTAACGCCCAAGAGCTGCGGCGTTTGCGTAGAGTTATCAGTGCTACCAGACAAGTAACACTGAGTGAAATAACCGCAGAAATCGATGTGGGACATACGGCGAACGTATCTGTTAGGGCAGAGCGGCGAAGTGTGGCGTTAATGGGCTATGGCAGCAGACGACCGAAGTGACTGCGTTTGCTACCAGCACGACTTCGCTGGCAGCGCCTCTCCTAGCCTCGTGAACGTATCGATTGGAAAGCCGTAATCTGGTTACATGAGTCCCGATTTCATTCAGTAAGGGACGATGGTAGGTTTTGAGTGTGGCGCAGACACTAGGGAATCATGGACGTAAGCTGTCAACAAATCATTGTGGAAGCTTGTGTCCGCCGCTTCCCGAGCACGGGGTCCCGGTTTCGATTCCTGGCGGGGTCAGGGATTTTCACCTGCCTCGAGATGACTGGGTGTTTGTGTTGTCCTCATCATTTCATCATCATCCAGGAAAGTGGCGAAATTGGACTGAGCAAAGATTGGGTAATTGTACGGGCGCTGATAACCACGCAGTTGAGCGCCCCACAAACCAAACATCATCATCATCATCATCTGGAAGCTTGTAGCTGGCGGGGTTGGCCGAGCCGTTCTAGGCGCTACAGTCTGGAACCGCGTGACCGCTACGGTCGCAGGTTCGAATGCTGCCTCGGGCATGGATGTGTGTAAGATGGCCTTAGGTTAGTTAGGTTTAAGTAGTCCTAAGTTCTTGGGGACTGATGATCACAGAGGTTAAGTCCCATAGCGCTCAGAGCCATTTGAACCATTTGGCAGCTTGCAGCGGTTTCTTAAAGGTGTGGGTCATGTTTACATGGAATGGACTGGGTCCTCTGGTCCAGGTGAACCGATCACGGACGGGATATGCTTATTTTAGGCTACTTGGAGACCTTTTGCAGCGATTAATGGAATTCGTATTCAGAGACATCGATGTGTGATGACCCGCCAGGTTAGCCGAGAGCGCTAATGCGCTGCTTCCTGGACTCGGGTAGAGCGCCGGCCCCGAATCGATTCCGCCCGGTGGATTAACAACGTGGGCTAGTGTGTCGGCCAGCCTGTATGTGGTTTTTAGGCGGTTTTCCTCATCCTGCCTGATGAATACCGGGCTGGTCCCCACATCCCGCCTCAGTTTACATCTACATCTACATCTACATTTATACTCCGCAAGCCACCCAACGGTGTGTGGCGGAGGGCACTTTACGTGCCACTGTCATTATCTCCCTTTCCTGTTCCAGTCGCGTATGGTTCGCGGGAAGAACGACTGTCTGAAAGCCTCTGTGCGCGCTCTAATCTCTCTAATTTTACATTCGTGATCTCCTCGGGAGGTATAAGTAGGGGGAAGCAATATATTCGATACCTCATCCAGAAACGCACCCTCTCGAAACCTGGCGAGCAAGCTACACCGCGATGCAGAGCGCCTCTCTTGCAGAGTCTGCCACTTGAGTTTGCTAAACATGTCCGTAACGCTATCACGGTTACCAAATAACCCTGTGACGAAACGCGCCGCTCTTCTTTGGATCTTCTCTATCTCCTCCGTCAACCCGATCTGGTACGGATCCCACACTGATGAGCAATACTCAAGTATAGGTCGAACGAGTGTTTTGTAAGCCACCTCCTTTGTTGATGGACTACATTTTCTAAGGACTCTCCCAATGAATCTCAACCTGGTACCCGCCTTACCAACAATTAATTTTATATGATCATTCCACTTCAAATCGTTCCGCACGCATACTCCCAGATATTTTACAGAAGTAACTGCTACCAGTGTTTGTTCCGCTATCATATAATCATACAATAAAGGATCCTTCTTTCTATGTATTCGCAATACATTACATTTGTCTATGTTAAGGGTCAGTTACCACTCCCTGCACCAAGTGCCTATCCGCTGCAGATCTTCCTGCATTTCGCTACAATTTTCTAATGCTGCAACTTCTCTGTATACTACAGCATCATCCGCGAAAAGCCGCATGGAAATTCCGACACTATCTACTAGGTCATTTATATATATTGTGAAAAGCAATGGTCCCATAACACTCCCCTGTGGCACGCCAGAGGTTACTTTAACGTCTGTAGATGTCTCTCCATTGAGAACAACATGCTGTGTTCTGTTTGCTAAAAACTCTTCAATCCAGCCACACAGCTGGTCTGATATTCCGTAGGCTCTTACTTTGTTTATCAGGCGACAGTGCGGAACTGTATCGAACGCCTTCCGGAAGTCAAGGAAAATGGCATCTACCTGGGAGCCTGTATCTAATATTTTCTGGGTCTCATGAACAAATAAAGCGAGTTGGGTTTCACACGATCGCTGTTTCCGGAATCCATGTTGATTCCTACATAGTAGATTCTGAGTTTCCAAAAACGACATGATACTCGAGCAAAAGACATGTTCTAAAATTCTACAACAGATCGACGTCAGAGAGATAGGTCTATAGTTTTGCGCATCTGCTCGACGACCCTTCTTGAAGACTGGGACTACCTGTGCTCTTTTCCAATCATTTGGAACCTTCCGTTCCTCTAGAGACTTGCGGTACACGGCTGTTAGAAGGGGGGCAAGTTCTTTCGCGTACTCTGTGTAGAATCGAATTGGTATCCCGTCAGGTCCAGTGGACTTTCCTCTGTTGAGTGATTCCAGTTGCTTTTCTATTCCTTGGACACTTATTTCAATGTCAGCCATTTTTTCGTTGGTGCGAGGATTTAGAGAAGGAACTGCAGTGCGGTCTTCCTCTGTGAAACAGCTTTGGAAAAAGGTGTTTAGTATTTCAGCTTTACGCTTGTCATCCTCTGTTTCAATGCCATCATCATCCCGGAGTGCCTGGACGACACGCAGACATTTATACCACTTCCGCATTATTTCATGGCTTACACTAGACGCAGACGGCTGGGGTACACTGATTCCGTCCTGAGGGGTATGGTGTGACGGCAGGAAGGGCGTCTGGCCACCCCTTTAAATTAACCTTGCCAAATCCGTTGTAACCACGTCGACTCTGCCACACTGCGGGACAAAGGCGCAAGTGAAAGAAAGAAAGAAAGACAACGATGTGCGATATCCTTAGGCCACAATGGTTAGCAGTTGGTTTGAAGAAATTCTAGACAATTCGAGTGAAAGGTTTAGTCACCCACATATCCCGACGTGAATCCCACCTAACATTCATGGAACATAACAGAGAGGTGAGTTCTGGCAGAAAATCTTGCACAGGCAACATTTCCGCAGTTGTGGTTCAAATGGTTCAAATGGCTCTAAGCACTATGGGACTTAACATCTGAGGTCATCAGTCCCCTAGGCTTAGAACTACTTAAACCTAACTAACCTAAGGACATCACACACATCCATGTCCGAGGCAGGATTCGAACCTGCGACAGTAGCAGCAGCGCGGTTCCGGACTGAAGCGCCTGAACCTCTCGGCCACAGCGGCCGGCCCCACAATTATGTATGGGTACAAAGGCAGCATGTCTTAATATTTCTTCAGACGACTTCCAGCAACTGATTGTGTTCATCCCACATCGAGTTGGTGGACTACACAGAGCACAAGGGGGTCTGACACGATATTAGGAGCTATCCAGTGAGTTTTGCTACCTAGTTGTATTTTGTATGCGACAGACTTTCGCTGAGAGAAACTGCTTAGAGATTTCTGAGAAACGGCTGGCGACTAGAGGCTATACGCACTGGGCTGCGAGGAAGCGTGGTGTAGGCGAGGCGACTGTGCGTGGGCGTCGGCGCCGGCCGCTATCTGGCTGGCTGCTGGACGCAGCCGCCGCTGCTGACTGCGCCTCGCCGTGCCGGGCCGCAGTGACGCCAGCGTATCTCTATCTGCGTGCGTGAGGAGCGGTATGCGCCGCGCCGGTAAGCAACGCAGCGCAGCGCAGCGCAGCGCGACTATCTGCCGCTCGCTTCGCACCCGACGCCGTATTGCTCGGACGCCAGCGACGGAGGTGACCGGCCGGTTATAAAGCACTTTGTCACTGCCTCGCCGACGAGTGTCAGCTACACCGTAGTCGGTTGTGTACTAACAAAAAAATTGACGAAGTGCCTGTCGGACTCGAGTACCGGCGGGTAAAATACAAAGCTAGCAGCAATACATTCCAGTCACTTACACTTTCGTAGATTATACGAGTCTGCTGGCCGACAATGCTTGTTCAACATCTAAGAAGATCACGGACTCGACCCTAAAACACTACGACTAACCACACAGACGTTGGCTGGCACAACATCGAAAATTAAATTTACGGGTGAAATCTCTGGCCCCTTCGTGATAAAAACTGCAGCACGCCAAGTCGACGACTTGTCCCCATTACGGTTCAACCTAGTCCTGAATATGAATGGGAAAAAGAATTGAAAATCCAAGACACTAGAAATCGACAAGGCTGGGACGAACTCGTGACGTGATAGAAATCTCGCACCCAGCTTTGGGTGAGGTTGTTTTGGGGGGGACAGACCAAACTGCGAGGTCATCGGTCTCATCGGATTAGGGAAGGACGGGGTGGGAAGTCGGCCATGCCCTTTCAAAGGAACCATCCCGGCATTTGCCTGGAGCGATTTAGGGAAATCACGGAAAACCTAAACCAGGATGGCCGAACGCGGGATTGAACCGTCTTCACACCCAGCT
The DNA here is from genome assembly GCF_023864275.1 of Schistocerca cancellata. Classification (NCBI taxonomy): domain Eukaryota; kingdom Metazoa; phylum Arthropoda; class Insecta; order Orthoptera; family Acrididae; genus Schistocerca; species Schistocerca cancellata. Next base: position 181,097,916 of record NC_064626.1, read on the forward strand.
TTCGCAGACGACCTAACCATAATGTCGGATAACGAAGTGAAAGCAACCAAACAAATGGAAATACTAAATGAATGGGCAGAAAAAGTTCGCCGCCGAATCTCCATCCAGAAGCCTGAATTATTCTGCTCAAAATTAAACATAAAAAATTAGACACAAAATAAGGCAAGATAAACAAAGTAACACATTTCAGATATCTAGGTAAAATCCTCGAACCTACAGGAAAAGAAAAGAGCTCACAGAAGACATGTCTACAAAAAAATGAAGAGTGCTTACGGCAGAACGCAATATATATATAGATAGATAGATAATAAGAAATGAATGTCCATTCAAACAAAAATCAGACGCTACAACATAGTAATCAAGCCCGAAACACGTAAGTGTCGACTGGTGTCTGTATAAGCTATAAATAGCCTTTCGCTCCCTGTATTTTACCCCTGCTACCTTTAGAATTTCAAAGAGAGTGTTCCTGTCAACAATAACGAAAGCTTTCTCTGAGTCTCTAAATGCTGTAAACGTAGGTTTGCCTTTCTTTAACCTATTTTCTAAAATAAGTCATATTGTTTCGCATGTGCCCACATTTCTCCGAAATCCAAATGAACTTCCCTGAGACATTCAACTCACAGACAATCATCACACCTGTCCGCACCCGCTTTGTTTGGAGTCCGACTGACCACATTCTTCTTTAAGTGTGAATGTATTCCGCCCGTGTCATTTATCTTGCACACCAGATGTCTGGCTCTCCCTAGACTATCAGTATGTCAAACAGAATTTCGTCTACTCCCGGTGCCTTGTTTCGACTCAGATGCTTCAGTGCTCTCTCAGATTCTTCTCGCAGTATCATGTCTCAAAATGGCTCAAATGGCTCTGAGCACTATGGGACTTAACATCTATGGTCATCAGTCCCCTAGAACTTAGAACTACTTAAACCTAACTAACATAAGGACAGCACACAACACCCAGTCATCACGAGGCAGAGAAAATCCCTGACCCCGCCGGGAATCTAACCCGGGACCCGGGCGCGGGAAGCGAGAACGCTACCGCACGACCACGAGCTGCGGACAGTATCATGTCTCCCACCTCCTCTTCATCTACGTCTTCTCCCATTTCTATAGTGTCTGGCCATCCTGATTTAGGTTTCCCGTGATTTCCCTAAATCGCTGCAGGCAAATGCCGCGATGGTTCCTTTGAAAGGGCACGGCCAACATCATTCCCCATTCTTACCTAATCCGATGAGACCGATGACCTCGCTGTCGGGTCTCCTCGCCCAAACAACCCAACCATCAATTTCTGTAACATTGCCTGCAATCTCATCTCCTTTGTACAGACCCTCTATATGCTCCTTCCACCTGCCAGCTTTCCTTTCTTTGCCTAGGACTGGTTTTCCATCTGAACTCTCGATATTCATACAGCTACTTCTCTTTCCTCTGAAGGCCTCTTGAATTTCCTTGTTCGCACTATCTGTTTTCCCCTAGTGATACGTGCCTCTAAATCCTTGCATTTGCCCACCAGCATTTCCCGCTTAGCCATTTTGTACTTCCTGTCAGTCTCATTATTTAGATGTTTATATTCCCCTCCGCCTGCTTCATTTGCTGCATTTTTGTGTTTTCGTGTTTCCTGTTAAATTCAATAGCTCCTATGTCATCGCAGGATATCTGCTAGGCATTGTATGTTTACTCATCCTTAGCTGATAGGCAATTTTCATTTCAATAGTCCATCGGTCCACATCTTTAGTTGTGCTTTCCCAACACCAATCTGGAAGGAAGCGGGGAGCGGAAGGGACGGGTGTAAAAAATGTAAACGGAAACCAGCGCATGAGTACACAAAATTGGTTCAGTAGTTACGCAGCGATGAAAAGGATATACTGCCGTTGAGAGCTGCTTTAAAACAAGTATTCGGAGTAAAGACCACATAAGAACGAGAGTAATAATCATCAGTACCAATATTTTGTTACGAATGTAACACGTTTCATTTGTGATCTAGAGAACTACAAAATGTGAACGTCAAATTCGACTGAGTACCCCAGTTTTGCAATGAAAAATTTTATGCAAGACTAGCGATTAATTAGTTCCCTCTGTGCATCAGAAATAGCCTCCAGTGCTAAGTGACACCGGCCTGCGGTGCACGACATAATTAATTTATTGTGAAAAACGGTTATCGTCGCCCTGGAAGGGTGGTTGCGCTGTTCTTTGGGGGCGGTTAATGGCATCCCCGAGGAGCTATAGCGGCGGCGCCCGCCTTGTTTAGCGCGCACAAGGATTGCTGGCGACAGCGCCGCATGCGCGATAATTTGTAAATGGGGCAGCGGCTGCGCTGGTCTGGTACCGCCCCGTGGGGGCCAAGCGCACACACACACACACACACACACACACACACAGAGAGAGAGAGAGAGAGAGAGAGAGAGAGAGAGAGAGAGAGGAGGAGGAGGAGGAGGAGGGAGGGGAACTGCTCTGCAACCCGATATCCGCGGCGCCTCCCCCACCCCGCCCATCACCGGTAATTACTGTACCGCCACCGACAACATGCGCGCCTGGCTTAGTTCGAGTGGTTGCCCACTCGACGACCACCGCCCTTTACGCTCTTACCTCAGTAAAAGTCATTACCGTCGTCGCTGATGGCAGTCATCGTAATAATGGTCGACGGTCATACGCTGCCGTATGTGAAACGCAACTGTTATAGAGGAGAACAGTGTATGTAAACTCATCAGATAAAATATTCGTCGCCCCCCCCCCTCTCCCCTTAAAAGAACACACTAACTTTGAAGGGCAGTAGATGGTTCAGATGATAACACTTTCACATGGGAGGGCAGTAGATGGTGTGCAGACAGATGATAAAAGTTGTGGGATGGCGATATGCACGTATACAGATGGCGGTAGTATCGTGTACACAAAGTACAGAGCCGGCCGATGTGGCCGAGCGGTTCTAGGCGCTGCAGTCTGGAACCGCGCGACCGCTGCGGTCACAGGTTCGAATCCTGCCTCGTGCATGGATGTGTGTGATGTCCTTAGGTTAGTTAGGTTTAGGTAGTTCTAAGTTCTAGGGGACTGATGACCTCAGATGTTGTCCCATAGTGCTCAGAGCCATTTGAACCATTTGAACAAAGTATACAAGGGCAGTGCATTAGAAGAGCTGTCATTTGCACGCAGATGATTCATGTGAAGAGCTTCCCGACGTGATTATGGCCGCACACAGGAATTAATAGACTTCGAATGCGGGAGCCGGCCGGCGTGGCCGAGCGGTTCTAGGCGCTTCAGTCTGGAACCGCGTGACCGCTACGGTCGCAGGTTCGAATCCTGCCTCGGGCATGGATGTGTGTGATGTCCTTAGGTTAGTTAGGTTTAAGTAAGAACTAGGGGACTGATGACCTCAGATGTTAAGTCCCATAGTGCTCTGAGCCACCATACGAATGCGGGATGGTAGTTAGAACAAGCCGCATTGGACATTTTATGTGGGAAATCGTTTGGTAATTCAGTAATTCGTGCTTCACAATGTCAAGAGTGTGCCGAGAATACCAAATTTCAGGCAATACCTCTCACTAAGGACAACGCAGTGATCGACGGGCTTCACTTAACTACCGGGACCAGCGGCGTTTGCGGAGAGTTCTCAGTGTTAACAAACAGGTAATTCTGCGTGAAACAGCTACAGAAAAAAAAAATGTGGATCATGAAACGAACGTATCAGGCGAAATTCAGCGTTAATGCGCTATGTCAGCCAGTGCCTTTGTTAATAGCACGATATCACCTGCGGGGTCAGGGATTTTCTCTGCCTCGTGATGACTGGGTGTTGTGTGATGTCCTTAGGTTAGTTGGGTTTAAGTAGTTCTAAGTTCTAGGGGACTGATGACGATAGATGTTAAGTCCCATAGTGCTCAGAGCCATTTGAACCATTTTTGATATCACTTGCAGCGTCTCTCCTGGGCTCATGGCCATATTGGTTGGGCACAAACGATTGTAAAATCATTGACTGGGTGAATGAGTCCCGATTTTAGTTGACAAGGGCTGGCGACAGGGTTCGAGTATAGCGCAGCTCCACGAAGCCATGGAAGAATCCTAAGGAAATGCAATCCGAAAACAAAGGAAGTAGGTTACAGCACATTTGTTCGCCCACTGCTTGAATATTGCTCAGCAGTGTGAGATCCGTACCAGATAGGGTTGATAGAAGAGATAGAGAAGATCAAACGGAGAGCAGCGCGCTTCGTTACAGGATCGCGAAAGCGTTACGGAGATGATAGATAAACTCCAGTGGAAGACTTTGCAAGAGAGACGCTCAGTAGCTCGGTACGGGCTTTTGTTGAAGTTTCGAGAACATACCTTCACCGAGGAGTCAAGCAGTATATTGCTCCCTCCTACGTATATCTCGCGAAGAGACAATGAGGATAAAATCAGAGAGATTAGAGCCCACACAGAGGCATACCGACAAGCTTTCTTCCCAAGAACAATACGAGAATGGAATAGAAGGGAGAACCGATAGTGGTACTCAAGGTACCCTCCGCCACACACCGTCAGGTGCCTTGCGGAGTATGGACGTAGATGTAGACGTAGATGTAGACTCAGGTTGTCAAAAAGGCACTGTGCAAGCTGGTGTGGGCTGTGTTCACACGGAATTGACTCGATTCTTTGATCCTTCTAAATCGATCACTGACTTGAAAAGGTTGTGACCGTCTACCTGGAGACCACGTGCAGCCATTCATAATTTTCATGTTCCCAAACAACCACGGCAGTTTTATGGCTGTCAGTGCGCCCTGTCAGAACAACATCTTGCGCAATTCGAGCGAATGATTTGGCCACCCATATCTCCCGACATGAATCACAACGAACATTTATGTGGCATAACCGAGAGGTCAGTTCATGCACAAAATCCTACACGGGCAACACTTTCTCAATTATGGGCGGCTCTAGAGGCAGCATGGCTCAATTTTTCTGCAGAAGACTTCGTACAACTTGTCGAGTCCGTGTCATGTCGAGCTGCTGCACTACGCTGCGCAAAAGGAGGCCCTAGGCGATATTAGGAGGTATCCCATGATTTTTGTCACCCCAGTGTAGAACTGGTAACAGGCTGTCTTGCGGCCCGTCTTCGCTGATGTAAGGCATGGCAGTGAAGTGGCGACTAAGAACCAGTCGGGTGCGTAGAATCAGCGTCCTAAGATGGGTCGATGTGGACACATGGCAGAATGGCAGAAAGGCGATATCATGGTTGGACCTGCACATGGTCATACCGTGCTTGAGAACACTCTACCTACTAGTGTCTTCACTGTGGACTGCCCAACGTATCTGAAAGGAATGGTGTACTTCTCGAAATCACGTAACATGTCATAGGAACAATGGTTGAAAAAAGATCCTAACGAGCAGTTGCCAGAGACGATTGTGAAGTCTTGACAATGACAAATGGCTTAAACGATACAGGAGTTGTCGCTGTCAGTTAACGAAGGTCGATCTCCATCAGCTTCGAGAGAACATTGCAAAGGGGCCGCATGCAATTGCCATTTGGAGTCGGTTACCTCGCAGATGAACATTGCTCACAGTGGCACACGTAGCTACTCGTGTTCAGTAGACCAAATTACTCATAAAGTGGACAGCACCTGATTGGAAGTGTGTAATATAGTCCAACCAACGGTCATATTTTCTCTTTCCAAATTATACTAGACGCTGAGTGCACCGATGTATGGAGTGTGTAGAACAGGCCAGAGAAGGTTCTGCGATGATTCGGGGGTGTTTTTAGTACCATGACTTGGGTCAACTCATCCAGGTTTCCATGAACATGAACCAGGAGTCTTATGCCAACAGTCTCGATGCTCAAATGTTGCCGTTTATTCTACATCTCCATTGACGAGTATGCTATGGACAGCCACGTATTTCAGGATGACAACTGGCAACTCCACATGACTGTACAGATAAGTTGCTGGTATGACGAGCACTCACGCACCTCTACTGGCCCGGTAAATCAAACGATCTCAGTCACGGGGATATTTGGAACAGAGGGTGAAACGTAGCTGTCAACATTCACGCATAGGACCTAATAATCAGCGGGTGGCTTCAGCTCAGTGTGATATATCCTGTCGACTTCCTTTCTCATCAAATTGAGATCATTGTCAGGGATAGAAGCTGGAATTAGCGCGATGTTCCTTGAATGTGATTAATTTTTTATTTGAGCCAAGAGCTCATGTTCACATGCCTAAGTTTTGAGGATAATAACGTACATGACATGGGTATATTGTTACGACGACCACTTCCAACTTTTAAGTCACGACCTGTCTGGTGGTGTGCACGGAAAAAGGTATTAGTTCGACATACAAATCTCATCATATTACGGAGGAACCGAAAGTTGTGGCGTATTCGTGCGTCACTGTATGTCGATGAGTGACAAATTTCATCAAAATTCATCACCTCTGAGGCAGTGACAAGCACGTTATTGCAAACGTGTTCTTGCTCTCTGTGGTAAGACAAAGACAGCGGAGATCTTGCAGCGCCTCACGTAAATTGTTCTGGACAGTGGATGTAACAAATACAGGCGTCTGCAGACTGAAATGAGTCTACTTTGAACTAATTGAATAAATATGGGAAATACACAAAATTGTATCAATCTCGCATCGTCCATGTAAGGGCTTATCTGCGACATTTACCAACAGAGTACAAGAATACTTCGGTAACAAACTGCTCGTTCACTGCCGTTGAGCTGGTCGATGAACTTATCACAGCGTAAGGACACAGTTTAAGGTCGTGTAAGGCTGAATGTTACATCTGATAAGACATCGTGAAAAGCCAATCTTCATTGTAAGAATTTTTTTCTGACAGTTGGCTCACTGTGTTAATGAGTTTCAAAATGCATTCTTTCCTAAAAAATGACAATCTGAAAAGTATGTGTGTAGCATGGCACCATCTTCTTGGAAATTGATATCAACGGTTGTCATTACGTTGGACAGAAATTAAATTTCCAGCGTATCTGAGACATGTATTAATTTCTTCTTAGTACTCCATTTCCTATTCTGCTCAGTATCTTCTGAATTTAACTTCCCGGCATTGTGCAGTAGTATTCCATCAGGGCGAGTAGAGACTAGACGGTAGTCAGCCAAATGCAAGTACTTGCCGTCAGCGGCTCTTGGCAAATATCTTGTGTGTTGCCTGCCCTCTTCTCCCTCTAAGAGGTACGTTTGATCCACTTCCGAAATTCAACAGTTCTCTAAATTCCCATTCATCGTTTCTATCACAGCCTCCTGTAGAGCAGAAGTCCGAGTTTTAACACTAAACATCTTCTCTATCTAATTTAGTGATGTGATCCCACGAAACCACCACACGACAACTCGCTGAAATTTCGCGAGCTTTTCATCTTCCATGTTGGCTGGAGACCAAGTGGGTTTCCACAGCACCAAGAAACCGGAGACGGGCTTGCGTGGGAGTGTGCCACGTATATATCTCTCACCATCTGACAAATTATGTCATCCAAACATAACTTAAAAATCTTTAAACTTATTTTTGTTTTAAACATCATTTCGATGAAAACTGTTCCAAAAGTCATCGCATTGTTCACAGCTTACTCAAGCAGGCCTATATCCGATTAACTTTACTCACACATTAATTTCATTTTATCTGCAGACTGCTTGAGAAAGAATCTACAGAATTTTCTCCCGAAAGCAAGCTTCAACATTAGATTCATAAACGTACTATGGAGATAGCTATTCCTTTCGGTGCACTGCGGAAATGTTCCCGTGGCTTGCAGAGAAATGACGCGACTTTTACAGAAACAAATTTGAAAAACTGAGCTATGAAGTTGTGGTTCTGAATTTATGATGATTACCAAAACAGTAATAAGAGATACATTCGTAACTCAAATAAAGGAGTCTCTTCTCGTTGTTGCCATTTCGTCTCTTATCAGAGGGTCATTTAAATCAGTAATAAACATGACCAGCTGTGTATGCTTTTACGGTCTGAGAACTGGTCATTTTGTACATAAGCCAATTATGATTGTGAACGCCGCATGGGTATTACAAATAAACGTATCTTAGGACATCACTGCTGCATTTATGTTTTAACCGGAAAGGTGGGAAATATTTGGTTCCATTCGCGAAGGAAGTGGCATCCGTCATAGGATGTGTGAATTTCAAATTTTTTTCAGTTCCTCCAGGACGCACACTGGATATTTTGCGTTTCGGGTTTTCGTCAGCTAATCCTCTGACTAATAACTTAGATAGCTACAGGGAATGAACCTCAACATAGTATGGAACATTTTCCTTCATTAGGTTGTGCAGTTTCCGTAATTTTAACAGGAAATTTAGTAACTAAGAATATTACTTTCGATTCTCACATGCCCACAAGTAACAGGTGCTTTTTCAATGCACCAAGAGAGCGCTTCGTAAATGTGGCTATAGATACAATCGAAAAATTGCAAAATGGTTCAAATGGTTCTGAGCACTATGGGACTTAACTTCTGAGGCCATCAGTCCCCTAGAACTTAGAACTACTTAAACCTAACTAACCTAAGGATATCACACACATCCACGCCCGAGGCAGGAGAAACATTGCATCCAGCTCACGAATATACTGCGTGTAATTGGTATTAGTGCATAGTTCTGTTGGTGAGTGAGGACGGTGTACTGAACAATATTACATCAGCATTTACATCGTTTGTGGACTAATAATTATAGCCATTATAAGTCGTTTGTTTTTAGGTTGGCAAGTACCTGCAAGTATGTGTGACAAGAACTTCTCAATAATGTTAATTTTCCCCTGGGCAGCAGGTCACGTGTCGAAGTGTGGACGCGTGGCCGCAAAACAGGTAGTCTATGATGATAGGCGTAGTCAATTATGGCGCAGTTAGGACAATGCAGAACACATCAGGTCGTGCAGTTTGTGACGTGTCTGTTGGAACACTATTCGACGCAGAGAAAAAACAGCCTACTCGCTGCTGTGTGTACATGTTCCGGCATCAAAAAGAATCTGCACTTACGAGATACCCGTTACACCCTGTATGTAGCATGGAGTACGAATTAAATAGTAACACCGGTAGTACGTACGACAGCAAAATTCACAAGAATTAAATAAATGTCACTATAAACGTTGGAACAGAAATTTCCTGATGAACTGTTATTGTGTTCAGCGCGTTCTGTGTTTGTTTCCAGCGGAAGACGTTGCTCGTCACAGCCGCTACAGAGGTTGTCTGTGCGCCACTGGTCGCTGGCAGCGAAGGTCCGCAACAGCTCCGAGGCACGACTCCATCCTGTGCCGTTTACGTTTCGACGCCAAACAAACAAGTGTCGAATGGCAGCGCCCGCCTTTCCTCAAAGGAGGTGCATCACGCCACGCGCGTGCGAACGGCTGAGGGAAACGACAAGCAACGACTCGGACTGGTACAGTGGCAATGAATTATGCAAAGTACCCTTTCACCACAGCAAGTTGTGAAACTTCCACGGGCAGTGGAAAGAACTGACCATCAAACACCTAATTAACGATTTTCAATAAGCTGTTCTAATCAACGGTCTCAGGTGAATGACGCGCGACAATTATCGACTAGAAAATCAGCCTATGATACAATTTTTGAGGACTCTAAAGTCAATATACTTCGTGTAATTACAATGTGCTCATATAAAAACTTATACAGTTAGTATGAGATTCTTTGTTACTTTTTGTTATTGGTTTCCGAGTTCCTAATTCTATGGAGATGGCAAAATAAAACTGGCCCGCAAAATATTTAAAAAATGTTCAAATGTGTGTGAAATCTTATGGGACTTAAATGCTCAGGTCACCAGTCCCTAATCTTACACACTACTTATCCTAAATTATCCTAAGGATAAAAACACACACACCCATGCCAGGTGGAGGACTCGAACCTCCGCAGGGACTAGCCGCACAGTCCATGACTGCAGCGCCTGAGACCGCTCGGCTAATCCTGCGTGGCGCAAAAAAAGGGTTACACGGAACTAACAAACAGGAGAACTGTCCATGGCAGAAAATACTGGAAACAATGATTTCAAATATGGTGGTAGTTACTGCTGAAGCAACCGCTTTTCGGTTATACCGATTAAAAAAAAAACCGGTTTAAACAGACTGTTAAAACCACTCAAAATAACCGGTTTCTGAAATAATGGATTTTCGGCTTTTTATTGTGTTTATTTCCGCTAGTAAACGTAGTTTTCTAAAGAAAGATTGAAAAATTCCAGTGGAGGTGAGGAGTTGGAAATCTCGATCGATAAGGGTTTGAGGCTGTGGCAGAAATCTGCCTCATTGTCTCCAGTAAAGATGGCGGAGGCGCAGGAGACGGGAACGGTAATAGCGGGAGAGAAGGGTCACAAGTTGATGTCTTCTCTGCGTCATCACTTCCAGATGGTAACAATTTTTCACCCTAAAGCAACCACAAAATTGAGGATTCAGTTATCATCCTAAATTTATAGCTCGTCAATAAAATCATAGGTATATCAATCAAATTAGCTCTCTCTTCCAAGGTATATTGTGAATGTTTTCTCTTTATATGTTGTCGCAAATTTGTTGTGACTCCTCCCGTTTGTAAACTTTTAAAGCAAATGGAGCATTGTGCTACAGTGCTATCGGGCTTCTTAAAATAATTTCAACCACGGACGGTGCCATTCTTTAACGCAACCGATGACCGAGGATGGCAGCGAATAACTACTATAAAGACCAGGTGGACACAACTCTTGCACACTACAAGTAAACACATACCATATCACGTGATAACAGGTACCTTATTGTCATAACATTGTTGTACCCATTCGTGCATCATGTGTTCGTTGCTACTTCCTAACTGACGGCGTTGTTTTCAAATTAGCACTGATCTCGCTTCTCGCTTTCTGTAATGATCTACGATTTCAAAGCAACAGAAATTTTGCGAAAAACATATTCGTTTTTGAAAAAGTGTATTTTAAAAACCACAAAGTTTAGCACTGCCGCTCTATCAAATTGATATGCTGGTTTCGTTTACCCTAACGGAAAAGAACTGTTGTAATCGAGATCGAACAAATATCGGAAAACACAGATTATTCAGAGCTAAAATAGCGGTACCGGTTTTAATCGGTCTGTTTCTCCCATCCCTAATTTCAGGGGGGACTGATGACCTTCGCTGTTTAGTCCCCCTTAAACATCCCAACAACCACCACCACCTAATTTCAGTGCACCAATCGAATAATGCCACTCGTATTTACACGCGCATCTCTCGCATGCTCTGTCTCAAATACTTCACTGTGTCAATATGTGTGAGTGAGTGACAGGAGCAGACATTTTTAGTGACCTGCTGAATGGAAACACTAAACCGTGCTCAAAATAAAACAGTGCGAGTGTTATGCGAAGCACAATTCGTGGAAACCGTATCGTCAAGAACCTCCTGGTGTCCGCATCGTAAGACCAGTCTTTCACCAAACTGTTAATCTAACTGGCACCTCCAGAAACTGTTTAATCCGTATATCCGTCGACTCATAGAAGATGAAAGACATTTTGGGTACTTTCAGCAATACGGAGCAGCCGCAAACACCGCCATGATAACGTTGTCGCAAGCACGTGAGGTGTTCGGTGACGATAGGATAATCAACAGAGGCAGTGCTATCAGTTGGTCAGCATGATCACCTGGTCTCCCTCCCTATGAATCTTACGTTTGGGGAACCGAAGAGTCAGCTGGACGCAACTAATCCTGACACACTGGAGGAGCTACAGTAGAACACTGAAAACGCTACTGCTTCTGACCCTCAGGCATAGCTGGTTACAAATCTCTCTCAGTCCGACAAATCAAGCACGGCCCTGCATCGACGTCAACGGTGGCCATTTCCAGCATCTTCTGCAATGTTTATTAACAAGGATTTAATTCTGTGTCAGCCTTACTGTAATTTCTGAACCAGCTTTATTTTCCCACCCTTTACATCTTAGACGAAGTACGGCATCGAATACCGCTAACACAAATTCTTTTCGTTACCCTAATTGCGGAAAGAATAATGACGGCATTTCGTTCCTCATTAACAGGCCGACAGCCAGTTTTATCGACTAAATTCCAAATCTTTGCATATGTTGAAAACTGATAACAAATTGATACTCATATAGGTATCGACGGAAAAAGCAAAACTATAAATACAGGCGGCCGATAGATTAATGTGCGTAACGCTGCAGCGCAATTTCATCGCGCAGCTGACAAGGATTGTAAACAGGGGACATGTCGATATCAGGGCCTAAAGTCTTCACAAATTTCATTCCGTGTGCTTAGCTGGACAGCAACTATGCCTCGCAAACAGGTGCGTGAACAAAATACACACATGTTAACATTTGAGAGAGGGCACAAAGAAGCCAGTTGGAGTCATCGGCGGCCCTCTCGATATTACAACAGGAGGAATGCCAGTATTCAACGATCTCGGCTGGAAAGGGTGAACCACGGCCGAATACAACATCAAGAAGGAAGCGGCCGGCCTAGAGAGACGGCAGAACTTGAGGACCGAGCAACAGTTAGAGAGGCACTCGGAGCCCTGGATTCATCATTATAATCGATCCGACAGGCAACTGGTGCTTCAGTGACTACAAGGACCATTAATAGGCGGCCCACAGAAAGAGGGCTGAGCTCACGACGACGCTAGCGCCGACTACTGTTGATTTGTGTACAACAACAAGTCCGTTTGCTGCTGTGTCGGTCACATTCGGCATGGAGTCTCATTGACTGGAATGATTGTCTTCGATGGTGTGCCTCGTTGCCAAATGAGCCCCGGTGACCAGCGAAGAAAAGTCTGGAGGCACTCTGGACAGTAGTGGGATACCATCCTCACTATCATCCGCCATATTACCCGACAACCAGCAGTGATGGTCAGGGTGCCATTTCATTTCATAGCCTGAACCCTATCGTTGTAACCGCGGCACCCTTACATCACAGCGGCACGTCGATCATATTCTGTGTCTCGTCTTGTTGCCCTTCATGGTAAGCCATACACTTACATTTCAGCAAGATAATGCTCGCCCTCAAGTCGCGAGTCTTTATCTCCGTGCTTGACACATCATATTTGGACCATTATGGGGAGAGCCCTCCAACTAGCACGGGGTTTAGAGGAACTACCTTTTTACGCACACTATTTTTTTTAATCCATCTTTTATTCCACATGTTTGAAAGTTTTACAGTGTGTAGATACATCCTTTAGGAACAATATTTTCATTTCTCCACATAATTTCAATCCCTCTCAACTGCCTTACGCCATCTTGGAACCAGCGCCTGTATACCCGCTCGGTAAAATTCTGGACCAACCTGTTGGAGCCACTGTTTGGCGGCGTGCAGAAGGGAGTCATCACTTCAAACCTTGTTCCACGAAGTGAGTCTTTCCGTTTCCCTAAGAGGCGATAGTCACATGGAGCCAGGTCAGGACTGTAACGTGCATTGTCGTGCAACAGCAAAACATCCTGCTTCTGCAGATGTGGTCGAACACGACTCAGTCGAGCTTGAAGTTTCTTCAATGTCGTCACATATGTATCAGAATTTATGGTGGTTCCACTTGGCATGATGTCCACAAGCAAGAGTCCTTCGGAATCGAAAAACACCGTAGCCATAATTTTTCCAGCAGAAGGTGTGGTTTTGATTTTTTTTTCCTTGGGTGAATTTGCATGATGCCACTCCCCTGATTGCCTCTTCGTCTCTGGTGAAAAATGATGGAGCCATGTTTCATCACCTGTCACAATTCTTCCAAGAAATTTATCTCCATCATTCTCGTACTGTTCCAAAATTTCGCTGCATACCGGTTGTCTTGTTTCTTTGTGAGCCACTGTCAACATCCTGGGAACCCACCTGGCACAAAACTTTTTTAACGAAAACACTTTCAGTATGCTGCAAACACTTACTTCCCCTATGCCAACGTAGCGTGACAATTCGTTCACTGTGATGCGTCTGTCAGCAATCACTAATTCGTTAACCCTGCCTGGAGTGTGTGCAGTACGAGGCCTGCCGCTGCGAGGACAATCCTCAATATTGCCGTGCCCGCATTCATCACGTAACCTGCTTGCCCAGCGACTAACTGTACTGCGATCGACAGCAGCAACTCCATACACCTTTTTCAACCTCTTTGGATGTTTCCCACTGTCTCGTTTTCACAGCACAGGAATTATATGACAGCACGTTGCTTCTGACGAACGTCAAGTGTAGCAGCCATCTTGAAGACATGCTGAGACGGCGCCACTCATGGGAACAGGTTGAACTAAGTTTGAAAACAAGCGGGAAGGATGTATCTACACACTGTAAAACTTTCACACATGCAGAATGAAAACTGTATTTTTACAAAAATAGTGTGCATTTCTTTTGGAGTGACTCTCGTAGTCATCAGTCTCTTCATTGGTTTGATGAGGCCGCCACGAATTCTTCTCCTGTGCCAGCCTCTTCATCTCAGAGTAGCACTTGCAAACTGCGTCCTCGATTATTTGCTGGATGTATTTCCAATCTCTGTTTTCCTCTACAGTTTTTATCCTCTACAGTTTTTACCCTCTACAGCTCCCTCTAGTACCATGGAAACTATTCCGTGAGGTCGTAACAGATGTCCTAACATTTCTCATTCCTTACGTTATCATTCCTTCTAATTATCAACATTGTTCTGCAGCACCACATCTCAAATGCTTCGATTCTCTTCTTTTGTAGCCTATGTAGCAGAATTCCTCAACTTCATCTACTTCATGAACACCAGTCCTAATGTTTAGTTTCGTGCTGTTCTCTTTTCTGCTGCTTCTCATTACTTTCGTCTTCCTTTGATTTACTCTCAATCCATATCCTTTACTCATCAGACTTAATTCCATTCAGCAGATCCTGTTGCTCTTCTTCACTTTCACTGAGGAGAGCAATGTCATCGACGAATCTTCTCATTGATATCCTTTCACCCTGAATTTTAATTTCACTCTTGAACCTTTCTTTTATTTCCATCATTACTTCTTCGATGTACAGGTTGAACAGTACCTGCAAAAGACTACATCCATGTCTTACACGCTTTTTAATGCGAGCACGTCTTTCCTGGTTTTCCACTCTTAGTGTTCTGTCTTGGCTCTTGTACATATTGTGTATTATGCATCTCTCCCTACAGCTTACCATTTGACGTTATCGAAAGCTTTTTCCATGTCGACAAATCCTATGAACATCTTTTGACTTTTCTTTAACGTTACTTCCATTACCAACCGTAAGGTCAGAAATGCCTCTTTTGTGCTTTACCAAGCCGATCGTCATCTAACACAATCTCAATTTTATTTTCTACTCTTCCGTATATTACAATTGTCAGAAACTCGAATGCATGAGCTATTAAGCTGAGTGTGCGGTAATTCTCGTACTTGTCGTCTCTTACTATCCCCGGAACTGTTTGGATGATGTTCTTCCGAACGTCAGATGGCATATCGCCAGACTCATACATTCTACATACCAACGAGAACAGTTGTTTTGATGCCACTTCCTCCAATGATTTGAGGAAATTCTGATGGAATGTTTTCTACCCTTTCTTCGTTATTCGATTTCAAGTTTTTGAAAACTCTTTTAAATTCTGATTCTAGTATTGGATCCCCTATTTCCTATTTATCGGCTACTGGTTCTTCTTCTATCACGTCATCAAACATGTCTTCCCCTCATAGAGGCCTTATGTATACTCTTTTCACCTATCCGCTCTCTCCTCTGTATTTAACAGCGGAATTACCGTTGCACTATTAATGTTTCCATCATTGTTTTTGTTGTGGGTTGGCAGGAGAGCCAACACCGGTATGAGAGGAAGCCGAAAGGCCCGCGTTTTAGCTCACGCAGGCTGGCGTGAGGTCTGGAACAGGACAAGGAAATTAGACTGTAGAAAAAACTGACGTAGCTGGTGGAATACTTGACTTTAATGCATAAATGGTGAACGTCGCTCTTGACGGTACATGTTTTACAGTATCAATAGTAACTGGTAATGGCGCCTTGCTAGGTCGTAGCAAATGACGTAGCTGAAGGCTATGCTAACTATCGTCTCGGCAAATGAGAGCGTAATTTGTCAGTGAACCATCGCTAGCAAAGTCGGTTGTCCAACTGGGGCGGGTGCTAGGAAGTCTCTCTAGACCTGCCGTGTGGCGGCGCTCGGTCTGCAATCACTGATAGTGGTGACACGCGGGTCCGACGTATACTAACGGACCGCGGCCGATTTAAAGGCTACCACCTAGCAAGTGTGATGTCTTTCACCAAAAGTTGTTTTGACTGTTTTGTATGCTGGGTCAGTCCTGACAAGCGTTTCTTTATCGATTTATTCACATTTTTCGTGCAGTCATTTCATCTTGGCTTGCCTGTAATTCGTATTTATTTTATTCCTAAGTGACTTGTATTTCTGTATCCCACAATTTCCCTCAATTTCCTTCTCCCATCCATCAACTGAAGTATTACTTCTGTTACCCATGGTTTCTTCGTAGTTACCTTCTTTGTACCTATGTTTTTCCTTAGAGCTTCTGTCAGTGCCCTTTTTAGAGATGTTCATTCCTCTTCAACTAAACTGAATATCGCAGTATTTGTAGCATCAGAGAACTTCAATCGTATCTTTTCGCTCCTTACTACCTCCGTATCCCACTTCCTTGAGAATGATTCTTCTTGATTAGTCTCTTACAATTCAGCCTACTCTCAATCATTACTAAATGGTGATCTGAGTCTATATCTACTCCTGGGTGCGTCTTACAGTCCAGTATCTGATTTCGGAATCTCTGCCTGACCATGTTGTAATCTAACTGAAATCTTCCATATCTGCTGCCGTTTTCTAAATATACCTCCTCCTCCTGTGATTCTTGAACAGATTATTCGCTATTACTAGCTGAAATTTATTGCAGAACTAAATCACAGTTTCTCCCTTCTCATTCCTAGCCGTAAGCCCATATTCTCTCGTAATCCTTTCATCTACTCCTTCCTCTACAATCTCATTCCAATCGCCTATGACTATTACATTTTCATCTCCCTTTATGTATCTAACTACCCAGTCAACATCCTCATATACTGTCTATATCTCTTCATCTTCATCTTGCGATGTCGGCATGTATTCCTGGACTATCGTTGTCGGTGTTGGTTTGCTGTCGCTTCTGATGAGAACAAACCTATAGCTGAATTGTTAACAGTAACTTATTCTCTGCCCTAATTTCTTATTCATAACGACCATTTGTTGCTGCTGTTGACATTACCCTACACTCATCTGACCAGAAGTCCTTGTATTCTTTCCATTTCACTTCACTGACCTCCACTACATCTAGATTGAGTCTTAGCACTTTCCTTTTGAGGTTTTCTACCTTCCGTACTTCTGACATTCTACACCCCGTCTCATAGAACGTTACCCTTTTGATGGTTATTGAATCTTTTTCTTATGATCTCCCCCTCGCCAGTCCTCTCCCGGAGATCCGAATGAGGCAATAGTCCGGAATCTTTGGCCAACGGAGAGATCACCACATTTTATCAATTACTGGACACACGTTCTGTGTGTACACATTATGTGCCTTCAGCGTCCTCGTGCCGCTGATCATTGCTGAATCTTCTGCCTTTAGGGGCAGTTTCCCATCGCAAGGGCAAAAAGAGTGCCCTGAATCTCTGTCCGCTACTTCGCCCTCTTTGGCAAGGCTGTTGGCTGAATGAGGATGACTTCTTATGCCGGAAGTCTTCGCTGTTCATTTTTGGAACACAACCTACGACCAGCTTAGAGTCAGAAGTGGTGACATTTTCTGCAGGACCTGACCATCATTTTGCAGGCCAATGCTCAAGCACGTACAGTGCAAGCTGTTACTGATTTGTTTGACTGATGGGGCTACTAAGTGCTATACCACCTACTGCACTCCCCTGACTTAAGCCCTCGTAAGTTTTGCTCGATTTGTAAACTGAAGGAAACACTTCACGGCATTCGCTTCAGAACTGCTACAAACTCGTAGGGAAATAGACCGCGCCGCTGGAACTGTCAACACAACTGGCGCTGCTAAGAGTATCCTACGACTTCCACATCTCTGGCAACGGGTTATATACAATGCTGGTGACTACTTTGAAGGTCAGTAAAACTTTGAAACACGTATCTCTTTTGTACGAGCTGTAAATAAATAGTTGCCACTATTAAAGTTCCAACGGTCGTAGTTTTGTTCTTAAAGTTCCACTTCTTCTGCCGCTCCAGTTCTGCAGCTCCAGTTCTGCTTGTATCACTTCTCTCAGAGTACATGTTTCACTGGAAAATAATGTTGGAGGTTATTTAATTTTACTCTTAGCTCTTTAATTTTACTGTAATTTTGTTTATTTTTCCTCAAATTTATGCTTTTCGAGTAAGTTGATATTTGATAACTCAAATACTAACCGTCTACGATAAAAATCTTTACAAATCACTCACAATAGTTATTGTACATAAACTTCATTCATATTGCATTAGAGTCAAAAATTCTCGTCAGTTCAGAGTCTGAACAGTCACAATGAATCTCTCATCAAGTTTGCTTCTGCGTAACACTTGCAGATTCTTTCGCAACTTTCTTCGGTGCGTTTAGTTCAGTGGAACGCCTAAAAGTCATTTCTCATATAACATCATTTTCTCGTTAAAAAAGAAAGGTTCGTGTCTCCTGTATGCAACAGTAGCTTAATTGGTTTTGCTCTTTCGATTTTTAAGTATCTCTGTATTGCAAGCAAAGTTAGTGCTTAAATGAAACAGTTATTTGTAACTATGTTAAATTCTTTTTTAAATCCATTTCTTATCAATTTTGCAGGGAAGTTTGACTTGTGCTGTACATATATTGTATCCACATGCCAGATAACTCCATAATAGCAGCAGCTCACTACGAAGCACTGCAAGTTTAATACAAATACCAAATTCCTTGCAAGAATCAAGGAAGTATGGAACGTGAGTATCGGTGGCCTACAAGTTGAATAAAAAAAAGTTGGACCTAACTATTCAAGAACTATCACTCCTTAAGTGTAAGTAGAAGAAGAGGTATTTATATCGGATGCATTATTAAAGGAAGCAGTTATTCTAACTGTTCCTCATTGGCAGTACGGCAGAAGAAAATCTGTGTTTTTCGATCCAAATTGAGATTTTTGTTGTGATAACAATGTGGTCAGAATATGTTACGCACATTTCTTCTTTGCTTTGCATGAAAGGAAACAAGAATATACGTCAAACTTAAATTTATCCATGTTACACGCATGTTGTTTGACGGCTGCAACTCTATTGTAAGATTCTTATGAAATAATTTATACTGCCTTAGTCACCTGTTAATAATATTTTATTAGCACGACGTGTTTCGGCAGCGTGATGTCATCATCAGAACATTTACAATTACTTTTACATTGAAATTAAAATGAAGTGAGGTTAGTTCCCTTTCCTGTGTATGGTTTGAGCAAATAACCCTTAGAGTAAAACCAAGCTCTATGGATAAAATGATTTGCCACAAACGTTATGTTGACGATACATTGTTTCTGGTAGATGGTGGCACAAATGACATTCACAACATACTTGATACATTCAGTGAATAGGATAGAAATATGAACTTCACTATGGAATATGAAAACAATGGTAGCATCCATTTGCTAGACCTTAACATCAGTCAGTAAAGAAGACAAATCACACACCTTCAAAGGTTACAGGAAAATAATAGCAACAGATACCACCATATGCGGCTCATCTTGAAACCCCACGGTACACAAGTATACTGCATGTAGAGCATTAGTTAACAGACCCGGCAATATTCCAATGAATAAATACGCAAAGCTTGATAAGCTTAGTACAATAAAACAAAAAGTGCAGTAAATGGCTACGAAGACATACTAATTGGCAGCCTCACACAAAACGGAAAAATCTATAGTAAGGCATCTTCTATACAGAAAATGAAAAAGAAACTCACTGCTTGTATTCCTTTCACAGGCAAACTCTCCTACAAATTAGCAAACACTTTCAAACCACACGACATCAACAGTGCCTTCACAACACATAACAAAGTGCAACACATACTGAGACACAATATTGACACACAAAGATATAAACATTTAGAATCAAGCATTTATAAAATAATATATAGTACTTTCAAAGCCCTGTATGTATGCCAAACCGTGGGAGACTTACAAAAAAGAGAAAACGAACATGTAAGTGTCTACCACACTAACAACTATAATAAACAAACAGTAGCCACCCACATAAAAACAAAGATCACCAATTCCATGATACTGCGCATGATCTTCATATATTACGCAAACTGGACAAGGTGCACCAGATGACTGGAAATATTCGTTCATAGCACTGTGTTTCCTAAATGATAAACTTGAAAGCAATAATACTAACGTCTTTAAAAACTTCTTCACTGTTTAATGCCTTTTTCAATAAAAAAATTGTATTTGCGAACTACTGAACTATTATGTGTAACGCAAAAACATATCTAGATATAAATGTTTCATCTTCGCTGCCTGCTACAGTTATAACAATACAAATTAGTTTACCTTAGTTTTTAAGATGCCTTGGATTTATGTAACGAAATGTTGGTGAAAGCGCTAAGTTGTGAGGTACTTGTTAATATGCTCTGTGTGCCACACAGCGAAATTACCAAAAAATGTAAGTAAATGCACTAACAAAATGACCAATCACGCCTAACACTTAATGTAAACACTGTAAATTGTTTATATTCCTGAACAGCCGTCCATTTCAACACCTAACATCACTGGTACGCACAGTAAAGGAAACTAGACTCACTTCTTTTTAATTACAGTGTAAATTAACTGTAAATGCACCTGATGATGGCAGCATGGTGCCGAAACGCGAGATGCTAATAAAACATTAGTAACAACTGACTATTGCAGTATATATTATTTCAGAAAAAGAATATGTGAGTTGGCTATGTTAAACAGCAAGTGGTGAAACTGTCGATCTGTATTTCAGATCTACTATCGAAGTCAGATATCCCTAAAGGCTACGGTCAGTATAAGAGTGATGGCTGATTTAGAATCAGAGGCGGCGGCCGCTGGTCTGGTAGAAGCTAGCCTCTCACGGATACGAATTAACAGCACTGGAAGCCAGCCGGCACTTTCACTGGAATGACCCCACATAATTAACTTCTAAGGGGACCGACAGTAAAACCGATGGAGCTCATTGTATAAATGTTAACGTAATGTGCTTCTGAGGCAGTTATCGATAATTTTCATTGTTCATGGCAAGATTTACGGTTACGTGGAATGGCCACACACATTCTCGCCTGGCAGCGGCGACAATTATGCGCGTACTGTCCCCGCCGTCCAATTAATTCCTACCTGCGTTCCCCGGCCTTAACGGTCTGATTTATAGCACTTTTAACTTCCTTTGTGCACTGTTGATTAAAATCGACGACAGTCGTTCTTTTCTGTAGTGCCGGAATTTATTGGCCAAGTCGTGAATGTGAACGGTAGCCGCGAGTGGCTACGAAGTGCAGTACTTAATATTTCACACTTTAAATAGCAGAATCATCGTTTCATTAGCAGCAGTCGATTCTTTTAATCGGGGATTCGATGGGATTTCATCAGCGCCGGATGATGAGAAGACATTTACTTCCATTTTATCTCTTAATTTTATTACCTGGAATTTAATTAGTAAACGTAACTCGCACTGATTTGGGAGTAAATGGTATTAGCAATCTATAATTCAATCAATTCATTATAGAACGGCTATTACGAATGTATACACAAGAGAAATACACCAAATGATCATCAGTTTCATTCCCTCGGTCCTCTAATGTAGCAGCTGAAGAACAAGATCCCACGACTGTATTAAATTCGAATTTAAAACTTTTATCCATTATGGATGTGAAACACTGCAACTGTGATGAATAAATGTTTACACAAATTACTGCAACCAGTCGCTTTTTGTTTTGTTCTTCTATTTTTATTTTCCATTACCAGTTATTACATGTTTTTCTCACGTTTGCATCATTGTGAGGGTAATGTAGAGTTATTAATATGTTGGTTCGTTCTTGGTGCAACATTATTTTCGAAGCACAAAGTATGTGTCGCAGTAGCATTAATTTTACACCATTTGACAAAATTAGCCAAAGGTAACAACTTCCATGTAAACCAACAAATACCGATAACTCTAATGACACCAGAATGTTGCAAACATGCAATAAATGTGTACCATCTGATGATGAATTGTTGGACGATTCGACATTCGTAATGGAAAATAAAAATTGAAGAATAAAACAATATGCGATGGTTCCAGTAATCTGTGGACACCTATGTTCGAATTTGTCACCGAGCGAAGCGGCGCTGTGGCTAGAACATAGGACTCGCATTCGCGAGGACGACGGTTCAATCCCGCGTCTGCCTATCCTGAATTAGGTTTTCCGTGATTTCCATAAATCCCTCCAGGCAAATGCCGGGATGGTTCCTTTGAAAGGGTACGGCCGACTTCCTTCCCCATCCTTCCCTAATCCAATGATACCGATGACCTCGCTGTCTGGTCTCCTCCCCCAAACAACCCAACCCAACTCGAATTTGTCGATGAAAAACAATTTGTCAATCAAAAACTTAATCAGTCTTTTGTTCGAATAATAACCAAATGGTTGGGAGAAATTAAGAATTTCTTTGCCGTCATGTGGTGTGATGAGAATGATTATTTATTTTTTTATTTTATTTTATTAATTTTTTTCTCAACAAACACAACAGAAGATTTTTATCGTCATTGTCTTAGGTCCAGTATCTGGACATTATTGCCAATAACGTCTATTTCTGTTGGCGTGTCATTCGTGTAAGACTACGGCGACAGTGATAAGGTTAAAAACGTGCCACTTTTCGATGGCTAGGTCATTTGAAAGTGGCCGTTAGCCACAGTTGGGGCAGAACAGATGATGGAAACGCTTGTCCCTTGTGTAACAAACTATCTTGTCACTCACCTGAAGTGTGAAGTGGTCTAGGGAAACGATAAAAAGCTTAATAAGGAAGACTGTCTGTAACCTAAAAGTATTCGAAAGATTTACTTTTCATATCTAGTTTCTGAATGCGCTGTCAGACGTACGGACTGTCTGGGATACCAAAATCTTTGTGCTCATCGCGAAGATCGTCACACAAGACCAGTGCCTGGTACAAGGGTTCGCAGCTGACTTCAGGCTAGGTAAATGTAATTTAACTGTCTAATAATCCTAATTCGACGTCGTCTGACTTTGCAGTCGGCGATCAATCACTGGAATCAGTCGTGATCTTCCAGTATCTGGAAGTACCAGTACGGAGAGGTGTGAAGAAGGCTGACACCAGATTGACTGGAATAATGGAAAGAAAATGTAAAAGAGGTCGCATACAAAACTCTCGTTCGACCGTTCCCGAATGTTGTTCTTCGGTCTGCTATACGCACTAAGGAGGAATGTCAGAAGAGAAAGAAAAAGTTTAAAGCTGAGGTGCACGATTTATCTCGGTTTTATTTACTTATTGTGCAAGTGCCACCGAACTGAATTAGGAGCCGCTATAAGGAAGGCGCTGAGCATAGCAGAAAGCATAT
This sequence comes from Schistocerca cancellata, assembly GCF_023864275.1. Classification (NCBI taxonomy): domain Eukaryota; kingdom Metazoa; phylum Arthropoda; class Insecta; order Orthoptera; family Acrididae; genus Schistocerca; species Schistocerca cancellata. The sequence goes on from NC_064626.1 coordinate 181,121,305, forward strand.
TAAGGAATCCCAAGTGTTCAAGTTCCAAATAGAGTTAAGTATTGCATTACTTCACCCAACATTTTTTATGAGAGCACATCGATACAACTGGGAAAAAACTGTGGCTCATCTGGAAGGCTACCGGCAGTATTTCTTCCCGCACACTTCCGCAGCTTTTGCGGACAGCTACTGAGAAGAAAGGCAGCGAGGAATGATAACCCGTGGTTGGGCATGTAGAGTACTGCTCTGAGATTGGACGAAGAGCAGCTATGCTTTGCGTTCCCTTTCGATGGGCGGACCACCGTCAACAACGTGGCATATTTAAAGACACTGGAAGAACGTTCTCATTTTACACGAAGAAACTAATAGAGAATAGAATGAATCACATCATGTAAGTTTTGGAATGGTCTTTTGTCAAGATTGCAGTCGATTTCGTTGCCTTCTTCGTCTGACTTCATGATCTCTCTGCTATGAACTCTGGATCATCGGGAAGTTAGATTCCATCATTCCTTACTTCATTGATTTTATCTGTTCCAGTTGCTACATTTTAAAATGCAAATGGAAGAGACAATGGGAGTGATTAACTGCTTCTCAAGAGCATTTTAACAAGATATCTTTCCGAAAGAATAAGGCTCAAATGAGGCGAAAAGAAGTAAAAGAATCACGCAATGGAAAGCTAAAATCGCTCGCTATCTCTAGTCCCCAATATACTTGGCCCCGAGCTACGAACTTCTGTCAGGAAGGAATGCTTCCTAATTCACTCCTTTTTAAATTCAGACGAAAACGAAGTTGAAATTAGGTTTTCACGTCGCTTACATGTAGCTGTTCATCTTTCTCCCTCCTTATGGACAACTTTTGTAGCATTTGTAAATACACGCAAGTATCGTCACGTTTTGAAAATATATGCCTCTTTTCCGAGCTACTGGTGCACAAATTTTTGAGTTTCCTCGTCTTCAAAGCAACAATGACTAGTTTCCATTAATCACCCGAGCAGATGGTAGTCTGATGGGACTAGGTTTTGAGTGAATGTAGAATGACGAAAGACTCTCGTCCGAGTGTAGCGTTCTCGAATGTATTTGTGAATTTGCATGTGGTTTAGTGATCTCATGCAAAAACATAAAAAATTTTTGATGGGAAAATTCATTTCAGACGTCCCACATGTATTGTCAGTGTGTTGATGCACTACACAGGCGGTTTTTTTTTTCGTCCATACCCTAAGACGCATCTTTCAGCCAATGGCCTTCTTCCTATAGCTTCCAAGTAGCGATAAAACTCAGCGAGGAGTTGTTCCAGTAGCCACTGTAGCATCTCCAGAAACATTCTTTACCATTTTATGAATGCGCATCATGGTTTCACCTTCATCATACCATTGCTGGCCATTTTTCTAAGCACTGCAGTGCTGTCAACTATTGATGGAACGCAACAAGAAGGTTGAAACACCGGCGGCAATCGCATATTTCGTTACATCATCCGAGGACAGGAACAAGGAAGGTTAGGTTTAAGGAAACGTGGTTGACGAGGTAATTAGAAGCCCATTGGAAAACGACGGAAGGGCTTTTTAATGTCAATAAACTACACCAACGGCTGTAAGATGTTTTATTTCGTTCTGAAAGTAACCAGTTTCGACAATTCATTTTGCCATCTTCTACGTATCGTATAGCGCCATAAAAAACTGGGTATTGTGAATTCCAGTCGCCCTCCAAATAACCTAGGAAGCATGTGTATGACGATTGGAATTCACGATATCCAATGTTTTATGGTGCTACACGATAAGTTCGTTTATTTGGATAAAAGCGTATGGGGCCTGTAGATGGCAAAATGAATCACGGAAACTGGTTGCTTTCAGAATGAAATAAAATATCTTCAAGTATACGCTGCTGGTTTTTATCCATAGCCGATGTCCCCTGGCCGTGATGGACCAACAGAGACGACGGAAAGGGGTCGATGGAAGTTAACACTTCGGCATTCCCCTTAAATAATTTCGAGAAATTGCTGGATACTTAAATCTGAAAACCCGTAAGGGACTTTTATCCAGTTCTTCCAAAATGCGAGTCTTGTCTATTTGAGCTATCCTATGAAAGGCGTTGATAACTGTCACACCGATCGCATCACGTACGAAGGGCCACGAGTTGGTGCACTACACACATCATGAACAACTACAATTTCACCTACACTAGAAGTACTATATTTTTCATTGGCGCATATTGCTCCTGAATTTTAGACCCATAGTTTTGACCAATGTTAACGCGAGGTTTCTCTTGGTTTTAAGGAAAATATCTCAGAAATATTTCTAATTCGGACTGCGCCTGCCACAGTATCAGCTCCCCTGGTATTTGACTGAAAAGAGCCAGACTCAGCAATGGGACAAAACTGGAATAGTTGAAAACGGAAATTGCGAAGTATATAAAAATAGAAGCCATTCAATTTTGACGTTATTATAGTCGATGGGTAGGCTGAATATGTCTTTGGTATTGATGTTGCTAGATTGGATAGGACAACACAGAAGAAAACAGCCGGAAGAGAGCAAAAACTGTTACCTACTGGGTTACTGTTGATATCGATGTTGAAAAAGTTCGCCCGTGTTTATTGCGCTGTGGTCTCTGAAAGAATAGTGATGGAATTACTTTTTTAAATAAAAAAAGGTGGTGGTGTAATCATCTGACAGTAGTGGTCTCACGGCAGAAGATGCACTCGTTGCGACTGCGTAAGTACATCGAAGAACATCGGTTTGAATATACATAACGTAACAAATGATTCAGTGCGCGAAAGACAAAAATCTGAAAGTCTATTTTTTTATTCCGTGGTACCGGAAACTTAGTCTGTACAATCGCCAACAGGTCTCCACCGACCGTAGCTGCTGAAAATTCCGGCGGACCAGGCAAAGAACGAATTCTGTATGCTAGAATTTGCCCGTTGCCAATTGGTATCACATTACGAAGCAACTTTCGCAAGACTCCACCAGTTTAGAACAGCACAGTAAAACGGTACAAGAAATTCGAGCAGAATGCTTGTTTATACGGTGCAAAACTTTCGACCCGAACGGGCGCCTTTAGAACAGATAGTGGAGCATGTGAGGGTCATGCTGTTGCCAAGTCCCACAAACTCTACTTCTAAAGCTATAGCAGAACTGAATATTCCTCAGCCAACAGTGCGGAAAATCCTTCATAAGCGTTTAAGAGTGAAGCTATACAAACTGCAAATCCTGCACGCCGTAAGTTACAACGCGCGGTGACAAACTGCGCCATCTGCGTTTCTCCACTGATATATCGTTCCATCTCAAAAAAATTAATCTTCACTGACGAAGCAACTCTTCATATTTGGAGGAAGATCAGCTGACACAACACACGTATATGGAGGAGAGAGAACCAACACTGAACTGTCGAACACGTCCGAGATTACGAGAAAGTTATCGTGTTCCGTACCGTGTCCAACAATTTAGTGTAGGGACCCTTTTTCTTCGCTGACAGAACCGTGAATGGCATCACCTATCTCAACATGCTGGAGTTATGTCTCGTGTCACCATCTGATACTTATAGAAGAGATTTCACCTTTCAACAAGATGGCGCTGGTCCACATTTCCACTATTGTGTTGGAGATCACGTGTATGGACGTTGCCACATCGCCGGATAGGCTGTGTTTCGCCTGCCGACCTGATGTCACTAAAGTGGCCGCCGGACTTGTCGCCTTGCGATTTTTGCTTGTGGAGTACAGCAAGGATAGCATTTACTCATGCACCTAAGAGGCGCGTGTAGAACAACACCGACTGAGGCGCTGCTGCAGATAATAGGCTCGCTACCTCTGGTCCTAAGAGTAAGAAAAAGAAGTGTACAACATTGGCTCAAATTGCAAGTACATGATAAGGTGAAGGAGATATTGGACACAAGAGCAGCATCGAATAAGGAAATAAAGGCATGCATTGATAGAGAATGGAAAGAAATCTGGGACAGGGCAGAAACAGGGAGGAGAACCTATCAGCTCCTTCCTAACATAAAAGAAAGAGCAAGAATGACATATTTCCTTCCGGCCAACGGAGCTATACATTACCTGTCGGTACATGGTCCATATCGTAGCTACCTGCTAAAACTACGACAGCGCACCACAGACACTTGTGAATGTGGAGCAATCGACACCCCATATCACATTATCTGGGAATATGCCGTTAGACAAGATGTTACATACATTGACAGGAAGGCATTTGGCAATGCAAAAGTATGTTGTAATATAATAAAAAATGAGGATCTGTAGCATAAGCTGAGCTCGCTTACAGCTGAGGTATCAGCTTATCAATTGCAAACCGACATGGCTGAGAGACAACCAAGAAGAGGCCGTATATCATTATAATGAGACGCACCACGGCAGAGCATCCACCTACAACAAACAACCGTCTGGAAGCACTGAGGAGATGAGCCTCAGGAAAGGCCAGGAAGGATTTCCTGAGACTCCGACAGCTACACCTTTTGTGACTCAGTAATGCAGCCTCTCCGAATCCTGAGTTGCACCTCAGCGCACCGAGGGCTAAGCATCGACACAAATGAGAAATTCAACTTGGTTCTCATACCAAGTACAGAAGTGTAGTCTAGTGTAGTGCTGCGAAGTGTTGTGTTGTACAGTATTGTAGTCCAGAACTATAAATTACAAAAGTGGAATCTACCAATGGTGCGTAGTGTAATAGACAAGTAGCTCGTGCCTTCTGGGTTCCGGATGAACAGATATCTGTGCTGCAGATGGTCGAATGGTAGTATGTAGAATTCATTTTATGTGATTACGTAGGCTTTCCCCGGCGTAATAAGTCTTGAAAGTCTCTTCGGGTTTGCTGCCGGATCCTAAAATCGCCGAATATCGAGTCAAGTTGATTTTAGGATGCGGCAGCAAACCCGAAGAGACTTTCAAGAATTCATTTTAGTTTATTATTTTTCCTACAGCAAAGGACTTGGAAGAGCAGCTGAACGGAATGGACAGTGTCTTGAAAGGAGGGTATAAGATGAACATCAACAAAAGCAAAACGACGATAATGGAATGTAGTCGAATTACGTCGGGTGATGCTGAGGGAATTAGATTAGGAAATGAGACACTTAAAGTAGTAAAGGAGTTTTGCTATTTGGGGAGCAAAATAACTGATGATGGTCGTAGTAGAGAGGCTATAAAATGTAGGATGGCATTGGCAAGGAAAGCGTTTCTGAAGAAGAAAAATTTGTTAACATCGAGTATAGATTTAAATGTCAGGAAGTCGTTTCTGAAAGTATTTGTATGGAGTGTAGCTATGTATGGAAGTGAAACGTGGACGATAAATAGTTTAGACAAGAAGAGAATAGAAGCTTTCGAAATGTGGTGCTACAGAAAAATGCTGAAGATTCACATAACTAATGAGGAGGTATTGAATATAATTGTGGAGAAGAGGAGCTTGTGGCACAACTTGACTAGAAGAAGGGATCGGTTGGTAGGACATGTTCTGAGACATCGAGGGCTCACCAATTTAGTATTGGAGGGCAGCGAGGAGGGTAAAAATCGTAGAGGGAGACCAAGAGATGAATACACTAAGCAGATTCAGACGGAGGTAGGCTGCAGTAGGTACTGGGAGATCAAGAAGCTTGCACAGGATAGAGTAGCATGGAGAGCTGCATCAAACGAGTCTCAGGACTGAAGACCACAACAACAACAACATGTCGATATTCAATGCAGTCCCCCCCCCCTCCTTAAATAGTATAAACCTTAGTTATTACTAACACATTTGACATTATGTTAAAATATTATTTACTGTATTCACGCTAAATCATACGGTGAATTGGGTCTGTTTTTTTATACAGACAACAGATTGAAAGAAAATAGCAAATAAATAAATAGCCTTTATGTTCAACCTCTACCACAGAAACTCTAAGACTCGCGACTCCGCAACGTAGCAACTGGTCTCGCTGCCATCCTGATCCACAGGGTCGGACATGGGAAGAAATGGACTACCGGCTGGATGTGTACCGTTTGGTGAAGTGTGGACACAACATTCTTAAAAAGCCTTGGAGAATTTGTCTTTACACACCGTATCGTTTGTTTCGTTGTTCTTTATTATTTACCTGTACCGAATTTTTGAAATGTTTGGTACGCCTAATAATCAGCCTGCGTTCTTTCCGAATGATGTAGGATGACATACTCCAACCGAACCTGATGGTCCGCTATTGGCGGTCGCCAGCTCGTTTGTTACGGCGGAAGAATACATTGCGGCCGACCGGCGGAGCAGTAATTCGGTAAGCGCGGGCGCCTTATCGAACAGCGCAACACGTGTGCCGGCGTGCACGTGTTGCGCATGCGGGCGAAACCCGACCCGGCGGCGGCGGCGGCCACCCCCGCCTCGGCCCAGGCAGGCAGGCAGACGACTGCACGGGGCCCTCCTGCCGCCGCGGCCAGCTGGCTACGCCCAGCGCTCTCCACCGATGCACAGTTTACGGCTCGCTGATGTACTCGTGGCAGTGGCCATGTTTCGCGCTAAATTTAGTCTATCTGCCAAGTACTCTGCCTCGAGATGCATTTGCCGGAACAGACGTGTCGACAGCTCGAGTCTTAAGATAACTGGGACGTGCGTCGAATGAGGGAGCTCCGTCGCAGGTCATGAAAGTATAACAGAGAGAAATTTCTAAGGCTCTTGTGAAATCTATTTCATGTCAAGCTTATGAGACTGCTTCAACGAGTTGGTTCCGACTGAAATTAATTATGAGGGAAACACATTCTGTTTACGTCACTTTTGCTTTGGAGAACAAAGGATACTGTATTACTTCCTACTCTATCCGTAACGCACCTTCCGGACATTATCTACATACACCGAAGGGCCAAAGAAACTGGTACACCTGCTTCATATCATATAGAGCCTCTGCGAGAACGCAAAAGTGTCGAACACGACGTGGCATGGACTAATGTCTGAAGTAGTACTGGAGGGAGCTGACGCCGTCAGTCCTGTAGGACTGTCCATAGATCCGTAAGAGTACGAGGGGGTGGAGATCTCTTCTGAAAAGCATCTTGCAAGGCATCCCAGATATGCTCAATAATTTTCAGGTCTAGAGAGTTTGGTGGCCAGTGGAAGTGTTTAAACTCATAAAAGTGTTCCTGGAGCCACTCTGTAGTAATTCTGGACGTGTGGGGTGTCGCATTGTCCTGCTGGAATTGCCCAAATCCATCGGAATGCACAATGGACATTAATGGATGCGGATGATAAGACACGAAGCTTACGTGTCACCTGTCAGAGTCGTATTTAGATTTATAAGGCGTCCTATGTCACTCCCGGGGTCCACTCCACCTCGTGATGCCAACTGAGAAGCTACTCGACCGAATAGTAGCGGCTCCGGTCAACGAAAACCATCATAACGACAGGGAGAGCGGTGTGCTGACCACACGCCCTCCTATCCGCATCCTCAGTTGGGGGTGACACGGCGGTCGGATGGGCCCTATGGGCCACTTGTGGCCTGAAGACGGAGTGCCTGAGTGCCATTTCACTCCATCTGCAGACGCCCCACAAGATTACAGAGAAGTTTCCACGAGCTTGAACAGTCCGCTGCTGGCATGGATTCATGAGGTTTCTCCATACCCGTACACGTAAATTCGTTCGATACAATTTGGAACGAGACTCGTCCGACCAGGCAACATGTTTCCAGTCATCAACAGTCCAAAGTCGGTGTTGATGGGCCCAGGCGAGGTGTAAAGCGTTGTGTCGTGCACCCATCAAGGGTACACGAGTGTGCTTTCGGCTCTGAAAGCCCATATCGATGATGTTTCGTTGAATGGTTCGCACGTTTAGACTTGTTGATGGCCCAGCATTGAAACCTGCAGCCATTTGCGGAAGGGTTGCACTTCTGTTACGCTGAACGATTCTCTTCAGTCGTTGTTAGTCCCGTTCTTGCCGGAGATTTGACGTTTTACCAGGTTCCTAATATTCAGGATACACTCGTGAAATGATCGTACGGGAAAATCCCCACTTCATCTCTAGCTCGGAGACGCTGTGTCCCCTCGCTCGTTCGCCGACTATAACACCACGCTCAAACTCACTTAAATTTTGATAACCTGCTATTGTAGCAGCAGTAACCGATCTAACACCTGCGCCAGTCACTTGTTTTACATATGCGTTGTCGACCGTAGCTTCGTATTGTGCCGGTTTATATATCTCTATATTTGAATACGCATGCCTATGCCAATTTCTTTGGCGTGTCAATGCATATCACACAATAATCCTGCAAAATTATATCACTGCACGGTACATAGATATGACGTTATAAGCGTTGAGATGAGTGAAAACTAGCTTTTGTTTAAAATTGACCACAAATTACCCAGCCTACATGCATCCTGTATTTTATAATGAGAACACTTAGCGACATCCAGTAAACTTTAAGCATAATTTCAAAATATTTCCAAACTATTTCTCGCTTACATTCTTAACTTCGAACACTCAACACATTAACTCATCTGTAAAGTAATCAGGTGTGTGAAGATGTTTTACGCACGGAGCTCGGTTCTTTAAAGAATCCGGAATTAACTGGTTCACTGTAAAAGTGGTAAATGGTGTACCTCACCTGCATGTGAATTTAAATTTAATTTTATATGCCTTCGCTTACAACTGTATACTCTTATTTACGTACCAAAACAAAAATGGTTAATCTGGAGCGTGGGTCTGGCCTGAGTGTAGCTCACCTTTTGCTCTCGCAAGACAATGCGTTAAGCTATACGATTAGGTCGTTCTCAAGAATCCACTTGGTCAACAAAAAAGTGCATAAACGTTTATTGAAAACTGTTATGCATAAAGTACGGAAATCGAAACTGATTGCTTAGAACAATTGCCTGATTTTCTGATCGGACGTAGTGTCTAAATTAAAATACCGCCCTTAAAGGATATTTTGTACAAGTAATGAATGAGCAGCGTTTATTTTTATTTCCCAAAGACTGAAAAAACAAAAGCGTCTTTCCGTTGATACACAATACCTTTATTTATGTGCCATAGTTCCATGTACGTAATTTGAGCTAATAGTCGTACTTGAAACTACTGTAAAGAACACCACCTCTAACAATGAATAATAAGTTTATTTCTTCTTAATTATCAGAGTGTACCTAGAAGACAATGAAGTTTACTAAATTCGATAGGCTATAAATTCTGTAGATAACAAAATGTAATGTGTGGACTTTGGCTTGCAAAACGAGAACACGAGTAAACGATGTCACAGGCTGCAGATACCTGAGAAAAAAGAATACACAACACTTTCATCTTAAACAAGAGATACTGCGAGCCGGCATTTGTGACCGAGCGGTTCTAGGCGCTCAGTCCGGAACCGCGCTGCTGCTACGGTCGAGGTTCGAATCCTACCCCGGGGATGGATGTGTGTGATGTTCTTAGATTAGTTAGCTTTAAGTAGTTCTAAGTCTAGGGGACTGACGACCTCAGATGTTAAGTCCCATAGTGCTTAGAGCCATTTGAACCATTTTAAGACACTGCGAAATATCCATCGTTCTGGATAAAGATATCTGAGAGTCGCTGGGGGATTTCCAGGCTGAACCAGATGTCAGCTGAAACCGTAACACGATATATGAATAGTATCGATTATAATCTCAACTGAAATAAAACTTCGTCTTTGGTATACGGATACTTAGCATAATGAACGAAAGCAGATGTCTTAAAGGAGCGTGGCCTCTCACAGTGACGGAAGAGAGGACGTTCACCTAGGAGCAGTTAGGAAAGCCCATGACGTGCTCACCTCAAGCGAACTGTCAAGAGGAAAGGTGAAAACAGTTAAGGAACAATAAAATCGTGGTGTTAGCCGTGAAATGGTAGCTTATTCACCTGACTAACACTACACTGTCTTACTTATATACAACAGATGTAACTGACGTTACCTCCTGATGCTATCCTAGGGGCAACTGATTTTATGTTGTTGGTAAATAACGAAAATTTAAATATATCTGACAAAAGATTCCATTTACCGGTTGCGTAAACCAAACTGTTTTGTCGAAAAGTGCGATTTCATATAATTTGTCGAGCGGTGCGCATTTCTTCTGTCGCTCTGGTGAGAACTGCATATATGTTTGTGTTTTCCGCTAACTTTGCACCACAGTCAGGACACGTTTCGAGTTACAAGAGCTGAATTCTAACGTAATATGCACATTAGGACCTGTGTTCGTGTGAAAAAAGATCACGCAACAGTAAAAGAACGATTCGTATAAGAGTGAGTTCTATTATGACTGGAGACATTTAGAAATAGAAGCACCACATTAACATCTTACCACAAACCTCTAGTAGAGTACTTCCATTATCCTTGCCTCGGTAAAGGATTCAGATTTCTTGGGATGCTAGAACTGTTTAATGTGCACTTAGCTGCTCCAGAATAACGTAAGAGTAGCTCGCCTTACGAATACTGTACGTCAGGTAAAAAACCGGTACTCTTGGGGATCAATTGTGAATTCTCTGCGGTTTTTCAATACAGACTTGGAGGATCATTCAGTGCGACTAGTACTGAACAACACGGTTACCTTCATTCCTTTCAGGTACCCACAATGATGCGAAGCAAAAACTGCAAAATGCCTTCACGAAGCCGCAACGATGAGGCGTATATGATTGTTGATCTGTAAAATCGCGGACACAGGAAGTCTCTCACGACAATGGACGTCCCCTTCCAAGAGCAACGCATATTTTGCGGAGAACTTCTAAGTCAGTCTACTGATCACAGATATTTAAGTGTACGCATTCGTCGACGCTACGTTTAAGCCGATTTCATCTCTCGTCTTTTATGGGACCAAACAGTTGGTCTAGATCTAAACGACTACAAAGTATAGCTAATAATAATTAGTCATTCTTCAACAACCATACGTTTCCCAAGACTAAGAGTAAGCCAAAAGACTTAGATTTAAAATAGTTATTCCTGGAAATAGGATATTCCCCATCAGTATAGATAAAAAACCCTACATCAGGTGTTGTGGAAGCAGTTTACATTTATGTATTGCAGGATCAGTATTAACAGTACAGATGCAAAATAAAGTTGTAATGAAGAACTTGTTAACAACTATTGTAAGAATACAGTGAATGAATTGACAGATAATACGAAATGATAAGGAAACAAGTATAACAGAGAAAACCTAAATCGCTTCGAAATTTTTTTTTAAAAAAGACCTTTTACTTACTGTAAATCATTAGTCTGTAATTAGTTGAAATAACAGGCTCTGTGAGAAGAAAGTGAATTTATAATGTGTAATTCGGTGGAGAAAAGTAAAATTGTAAAGAAAAGTAGAATGTATCGAACGTTCTTTTATGCCATTATCGGGTTCAATGCTAAAAGTTCTTATACTACTAACACGTGATATCTGTTGAGGCAGTGCACAACAGGTAAACCTGCACTTGACAATGGCGAAGTGTAAATAGGCTGTTTAGGTTTTTATGTTGGTAACGCCACGTAGCGCTCTGTATGAAAATCACTGATTGTGCTGTGTGCAGTCTGTGACTGGTTTGCATTGTTGGAATAGTTGCTATTGTAGCGTTGGGCAGTTGGATGTGAACAGCGTGTAGCGTTGTGCAGTTGGAGGTGAGCCACCAGCAGTGGTAGATGTGGGGAGAGAGATGACAGAGTTTTGAGAGCGGACGATCTGGACGTGTGTCCATCAGAGAGAGTAAATTTGTAAGACTCGATGTCATGAACTGAGATATATATATATATATATATATATATATATATATATGTGTATGATGATTTTTGAACACTATTAAGGTAAATACATTGTTTGTTTTCTATCAAAATCTTTCATTTGCCAACTAAGCCTATCAGTAGTACGTGACTTCAGTAGTTAGAAACTTTTATTTAGCTGGCTGTATTGCAGTAGTTCGGATAACGAAGATTTTTGTGAGGTAAGTGTTTCGTGAAAGGTATAGGTTATTGTTAGTCAGGGCCATTCTTTTGTAGGGATTATTGAAAGTCAGATTGCGGAAGATCAAATAACGTAGAAGTTTACGAGCACAGTCATTTATAATTTTCCAAAGGGGACGTTTCACAAGGAGTACTCGGCTGAAAGATCGTGGATTTTAAAGCTCGAGAGAATTTTATCCCTGTGATTATCATAACCTGTAAACAGGAAAAGAGGAGACAAACTGAAGTAAAAGACAGATTTGTGGTAGTGCACAGCAGCCGATGTCGTGGGCAGCGGCTTTTGGCAGCGCCGTGCGGCCAGTGCCGTGAGGCGCGACGGCAGGATGCGGCCTCTTCCCGCGGGACCCGTGACACAGGCCAGCCGGCTGCAGAGCGCCACCTGCGGGAACTCCTCCACATCCGCCCCGCTCTCCCAGGGATCTCCTGCCGGCCCACTTTTAAAGTGGCGCCGGGACGCACGCGCCGCGCAAGCAACACCGACAGTTGTCGGTTCCTACTACAGTGCAGAACTCTAAAGTTGCGTTACGTGACTGCACGAGCGACTCATTGTCCATCATGCAGTGAGCTTTTGTATATTTCCACCCTCACATAATTTTTTAATAAGGCTTTACAAAACAGAATAATATTCAAGGGAAAGTAGTAAGGCTATTGATACGCATGGTGCGTGTGCCCCGCTTAACATCTTCCAAAACGCCGCAAATAAAAACTGGACTCTTCCTGGGCTCATACCTCGGGTTCTACTGCTGATAGAAAGGTTGGGTTAAGTGTTTTGGATAGCCCTTGCGCTGTGGATAATTTGTATACCTGACAGAAGGAGCCCTCAGTCTCACATTCCTACAATACAGGTTGGCAATTTGAAAACTGCACATTTTCTTCTGTTTATGTTTATGAAGCAAATCAGTTGGTTCCTTTTCCATCTGATGTGGTCGACTGTGGATCTTAAGGGGATTATGGAGACACCATTAGATCATGTTCAATTCCTTAGAAAACAGCAAAATTGAGACGCGGATTTCAAAACGGCTGTGCACAGAAAATGGCTGAAATTTTTACGATGTATTGATATGGTCCCGATCTCGAACAATCTTGAAATTTTCTTGATAGCCGGCCAGTGTGGCCGAGCGGTTCTTGGCGTTTCAGCCTGGAACCGCGCGACCGCTATGGTCGCAGGTTCGAATCCTGCCTCGGGCATGGATGTATGTGATGTCCTTAGGTTAGTTCGGTTTAAGTAGTTCCAAGTTCTAGGGGACTGATGACCTCAGAAGTTAAGTCCCGTAGTGCTCAGAGCCATTTGAACCATTTTTTGCCGGCCGTAGTGGCCAAGTGGTTCTAGTCGCTACAATCTGGAACCGCGAGACCGCTACGGTCGCAGGTTCGAATCCTGCCTCGGGCATGGATGTGTGTGATGTCCTTAGGTTAGTTAGGTTTAAGTAGTTCTAAGTTTAGGGGACTGATGACCTCAGATGTTAAGTCCCATAGTGCTTAGAGCCATTTTAACCATTTTTTGAACCATTTTTCCCCATGATATTTTTATCCGTTTCCGAGATACAGAGATTCAAAGTTACCCCAGTTGTACACGAAAATACACAAGTAAAATCCGATGTGATGCGGAAACATAGTTCAAGCGGCGGCATAGCGGGGAAAAATATGCTGTAAAGTGTCTCCGATCATCAGACGGGTTCTGGGACTCCGTATGGTAGTACTGAAACACAAGCAAAACTTTAAGCAAGTAAAATCGAGTCTGAGACGCGAAATTATATGGTTTCCTGTTAATTCAGTTTCGTATAAACAATCAAAATTTTACTCACCGATAAAGTTCTATTCATATGAGTGACATACCATGCTGTGGCAGGGAAAAGAAGAGAACTAGCGGGAAAATGCTCCTAATGGAGCACAAAAAAGGCGAATATGCTACACTTTATTAAAAGACACTGACTGAAAAGTGGGGTGCCAACGGCCTCATCTACCTTTCTCAGCACCTTTGAAAAACTTGGCACCAGAACATATTCGCGCTTTTTTATGCTGAGAGCTAAAAAGACAATGGCAGTGGGAAAGGTCGGAAAGGTAATAAATAGTAGAAGATAGTAGAACACGGTTGTGGTTTAAAAAGAGCGAAGGAGACAATTACAGCGTGAGAGAAAGACTGGGACACAGAGGCAGTAGAACGTAGTTGGCAGTGACAGAATAGTGCTATGAAAAGGGTGAAGGGGACAGTGCAAGTGGAAGAGGAATAAAGAGATGTCAAGAAGGAGAGCAAGAGGGAGACAGTAACACTGAGACGAGATAGTAGTAGTAGGACAGAAAGAAGGAGACTGTGGCTGTGAGACAAGAGACAGTGACAGTTACACAAAGAGATAACGACAATGAGTTGGGTTGAACGAGTGAATGAGTATGAGCAAGTAGGAGTGGGTGGGTATGAACGACTGAGTGGGTGTGAGCGAGATACAGTTTGGGGAGCTTGTGGAAGGTAAGGATGAGTTGCACGTTGATAACAGTATGAAAGCGTTCGCATGGCAAAATTTTTGGACAAATCTTTAAACGTGGTATGGAAGATAGAATGAAGCAGGTGGTACCCCATTTTTCAGTCAGAGTAGTCAGAGTCTTGTAATAAACATGATCATATTCGCTTTTTTTGTGCATTTTTCCACTGGTACAGGATTCAGACATCCTTTCCTTTCCTTTTGGCCTTAGTCCCTCGTGACCCATGGTCGGCTTAGTTATTACTGATTTGGCAATGTTAATAGCAGAGGGTGCCCTTTCTGCCGCCACTCCAAACCCCCTGGGACGGAATAAGTGTACCCAAGCTGTCTGCGTCTAGTCTAAGCCATGACATAGTGCGAACGTTTTCAAATGTCTGCGAGTCGTGTAACTGAGGCGGAACGTGGGGACCAGCATGGTATTCACCTAGTGGGATGTGGAAAACCGCCTAAAGCCACATCCAGACTGGCCAGCACACCGGCCTCGTGGGTAATCCGCTGGGCGGATTCGATCAGGGGCCGGCGCGCCTATCCGAGTCCAGGAAGCAGCGCATTAGCGCTCTCGGCTACCCAGGTGGGTTACAGGATGTCTCAATATTACAGGTAGAACTGGAAGGGGTGAATAGAGGACGGTGAAAAAAGCAAATATTACTCCTAAAAATCAATATGGAAACAAATCGTTTCCCCGATACGACTTATTGAGAATGACTAGAATAACAAACATTTTAAGCCCGCTAGGATCCAAACTGCGGGTATGCACTTGAGGACAAACTCATTACAACATGTGTTCAACCGTTCTGCAAGCTTTAGCGCGTCTCCTCATTGATGCCGATACACATTCAAAAATCCCAGACGTATTTCAAATGCGCTGACGACCACCCACAACGCTTTCCCAGAGCTCGTCAACACAATCAACCAAAGCTTTCCAATGTCCCTACATCGAAAATTCCAACGGCTTCAAGTCGAGGGACCTGAGACGTCACGGCCTTAGCCAGCCACGACTGCTACATCTGTTGTCGAAACTATATTCAACAGATATTCGGAATGAAGATAAAATCAAACGAGGGCAGTTTATCACTTTATATCTTACGCCTCATTTGCAGTGTTCCAAAATAAACGTGGCCTTAAGATTAACAGCTGTTACACTGCCGTGGCAGCACTTGTGCATACGTTGTGTCAGGGAAACAACTGGTTTTCAGACCTGTGTTTATCAGGATTATTTTCTTGTTTCACTGTCCTGCACTCGCGCCTTAGGGGGTCGTATGGAGTGTAAGTGCAGATATTTTTATTGGTGACTAAGGACAGTGTACTGACCAACATTATATCTGTATCAACTTTATCTGTAGACTAATAAATTATATTATTATTATTTCTAGGTTGGTTAGTATCTCCAAGTACATGTGGCAACAGGAAGACATAAGTGCTTATTTTCCCAATGGCAGTAGGTCAGGTTCAAAAAATGGTTCAAATGGCTCTGAGCACTATGGGACTTAACATCTATGGTCATCAGTCCCCTAGAACTTAGAACTACTTAAACCTAACTAACCTAAGGACATCACACAACACCCAGCCATCACGAGGCAGAGAAAATCCCTGACCCCGCCGGGAATCGAACCCGGGAACCCGGGCGTGGGAAGCGAGAACGCTACCGCACGACCACGAGATGCGGGCGTAGGTCAGGTGGTGTAGTGTGTACGTGTAGACGGAAAATGGTTAGTCTTTACTGACAGGTGTAGTCTATTTAGGTGCAGTCACGACCATGCAGAAAATGTTAGGTAGTAAAATATGTGACGTGTTTGTGTGGAGGCTGTTTGACGCAGAGAAAAAAATAACTAACACACTGAAGTGGGTACATATTAAGGTACCAATGATCACAATATCTGCAGTTGCACCCCTAGTATCCTATACACATAAATAAACTAGAAACTTTCTAGCATTGCTAAAGGCACAGTGCGCTAGTTTGTGAGACATGGAGGTCGACCAGACCCAGATCGAATGTACACAGTGTACTGAGCTGCCTGGATGTGGCATTTAGGTGCTTTTCCACACTCATTTAGAGAAAATCTGAACTGATCCCCAATGAGCGCCTCAGAAAATAAGATATACAAACAGTTAAACTACTATAACATTCAAAACAAAGCTTACACGATTCACAGACAGATGGCGCACATAACTTACCTCCCAAAGGTTAAATGCGACCGTCAGGAAGTGCACTCGCTCACAAAGTTAAAAAGAAAAGAAATTTTTTCAAATCATGAAAGCAGATTCCGTACGTGAATAAAAATTGTAGAGAAAAGTAGTGTATTTAACTATAGATTACTAAATCGTCTAAAATTTACGAATTCTTTTGGTACCGATTCGGGATTCTTACCCATCTGGTATTGTCAGTGTAGGGCGTACAGCAGGAGTTTTGTACTTATTTCATATGCTACATACCATTGGAGACCCTATAATTACACTTAACTACTACATAAACTATAAATTATGACAATTTTTCAGGATGTGGTGCCACACAGCTGTTATACTTTTGCATTTGAAAAACGTCATATTACAGCCTTGAGCTGCTGCTAAAATACTTTATTTATGCAATCAGTTTCAGTCGTCAGACCACCATCAGGTCGCACGTACTTCACAACATCACGTTAGGCGAAATATAAAGTCGTTATATTCAGGTGATAAAAATCATGATTTATACACTGTTATGATAAAGAAGATAAATTATGTCGTCAGTCTATAAAAACTGTGCTGTGTAGTATCAGTCTGTTAACAGTGTCATCGTCGATTACTGTTTTAACATGACTGAGTACACTGCTGAGCACAGCTTTGACAAACTGATGACGTATTTCATATTGAAATATGATAACATTGTAAAAATAATGTTTTCGTCACCTGATGATAACGATTTAATATTTCGCCCTATATGATGCTGTGAGTACTTATATGTGAGAACCCGATAATGGTCAGCAGACTGAAACTGGTTCTATAAATACTGTATTTTACCAGCAGCTGAAGGCGGTAGTGCGACATTTTTCAAATATAAATTATTAATTCCTTTGAATTGTAGTAAAATTTATGATGATATAGTAAAAATGTAACATTTCCCCCTTACAGCGTTATAATTTTTTTTAAAAAGATGAATATTGTATTTTATGTGAACCAATTCAAAACTGTATGCGAAGTGTTCCCAGAAATTACAACAATATAATTTTAATGAACATGCACTTAGAACTTCTCATCAAGATATAGTTCGGATTCTTATGTACGGAAGAGAAATTGGAAAAGAAAAGAAAAAAAAAACGGACAAGACTGGAACTAGCGATATAAATCAACATTTTAAAAACGAGAATCTTTACATCGAAAAGAAATTTTCACATAAGAAAAAAAAACCTGAAAGTGAAACAGTTTCTTGGGAAAAAACAGAGATAATTAGACGTTTACAGCTGAGATGGTTATACAGATACTGTATCAAATGCTAAGAGACATACATCAAAAGGATAGAAAACTGAGCAGAAGAAAACAGCGAAACGAACTTACCAGTACCCTTATCCTTTAAGATGAGGATATATCATCTGGAGAACAAACATAGATATTTGGGAAATACACGCTACTCTACTTCTTCAGAACACAAATATAACCCAGTGCAACTGGCGTTTAGATGCAGACGAAATATGGTGGAATGCGTCAGTACAAGACTAGATTTCCTGTTCATGAAGTTACAGTGTGTACTGCATTTGGCAGTTCATACTAACTCTAGAATTATAAGCCAATCATAGCAAAAAGGGTGCACTGTGAGTCTTTGGCTGTAAGGATGTTTTTGAAATAAGTTTGGATTATAGACTCTAATAAAGTAATAGCGCTCCTGCTAAGAGTTAGCACTCGACACCAACAGAACGCCTCGTAATGATGGTCTATGATTGAAACCGGGAGACATGAAAGTTTATAATAAAGATCTGATGTTTGATAATCACTTCAGCCAATGACAAATCATGGTGTGACTGCGTATATGGAACAATATGGAAAATATCTCCACAGTCTATCTAAACTGAACACAGCGCTTCGGTGAGCCCCTTGAACTTACTGAATTTTGAGTGTTTCTAGAAGGCCAATCAATAAACGCATGAGTCATGATTCTGTCCGAATAATTGTCATCGGTTTGAGTCACTGAATCCGTAAGTTTACTCAGTTATCGAAAACATACAGAGCTCAATAATTCCCTAAGTTTTTCATTTATTGCGGCTGTTTTTACGCATTAGTTGTATGTACCTTTTCCTGCAGCTTGTCGAGATACCGATGTTACTTGAGACAGAGGACCGACATCAGTTGGTAAGAGATGGTGAATGATGAAAGAAACAGCTCGACATCTTGTTGAAAAAAGAAAAAAGCTGTTCATGAAGTTCGGAGGGAGGGGGGGGGGGGGGTGGAGAGAGAGGTTGTTTCTACGAATCATTTTGCACGTTGCACTTCTTATAGAGCAGGAGTCCGCCGCTCGTGGTCTCGCGGTAGCGTTCTCGCTTCCCGAGCACGGGGTCCCGGGTTCGATTCCCGGCGGGGTCAGGGATTTTCACCTGCCTCGAGATGACTGGGTGTTTGTGTTGTCCTCATCATTTCATCATCATCCAGGAAAGTGGCGAAATTGGACTGAGCAAAGGTTGGGAAATTGTACGGGCGCTGATAACCACGCAGTTGAGCGCCCTACAAACCAAACATCATCATCTATAGAGCAGGAGCCACAATACGCGTTTCTGCTGCAGTCTTTTGATATGAGTCTATTCTTTATCGACAGATATCGTAACGAATAATCACCTAGAAGTGGCACTGCACGAACTGATGGTGTTCTGTTTGATGCAGTTGAGCTCCTCCTAACTGTCGTCCATAATTCTCTGGCGTTCTGTCTCAAGTGAGCTATAATTTTTTCAGAGTCACTTTGTTAAGTGAATGTGGAAATTATCTCTTCATTATATTGACCATTTAAAATGATTCTGTCATACACAGTTGGCAAGAAATCCGTTTTCCTGGAAGCTCATGTGTCATTGACTAGGTAAAGTTGTAAGGAAGAAGCATTACAGCAGCTTCAACGCCTGCGAAAACAGTAAAGATTAAGCATTTCCCACGTTACAGAAACCGTCATCGATGCGTTTGCTACCTAAACAGCGTTAAGCAGGTGGCTTCCAGAATTCTTTCCTCCAGCTCACAAATAGGCCACACGTTGTTTCTGCTGCCTGCTATAATCAAGTTTCTGGAAACATTTTGTCACTACGGATCTCGAAATAATAACCAAACCCCAATGAAAGATATTAGTGAGGATCCTGTGGTGCGCGAACAGCGTGATGTACATCTTGAGTGCTCTTCGTAAATTTAGTGACAGGTAAATTTCACGATACTCGCACAAAGCGCGTTCAGCAGTGGCAGCTTGTAGCGGGAGGGTGCGGATACTGACGTATAATTTGTGTTCTTAGCCTAGAGGAGTGCTCCTGATTCCTGTCAAGCAGCTCGGTTTATGACAGGCGCCATCACAGGCGCGGCCCGTCGTGCCAGACTGCCTCACTCAATTGGCCTTTGACAAGTGTTTACAGAGCAGCCGGCCAGAGGAGCAAACATCCTTCGGCAGGAGAATAAAAAGGCTTCACATATCACGGCAACGAGCACGTTTCGTTTTGATTCTGACCTCTGACACGGACTGTTCTGTGACGACGTCGGCACACAGTTCTAGAGAAGAATGAAGATTGCTTCAAATTCAGAGGGAGACTCACCAGAGGCGCATAGACCGAACGAGTCGCCGATTTCACTGGTACGAGAGCGTGCGCCGTGGAGCTGCGGCGTTAACTCAACCAGAGACTAGCAGTCCGCACGCTCTTTCTTCTTTCCAATATTCAAGCGAACAATTTTATCGCTACAATAAAGCATCTAGCTTCAGAAAGCAATAATAATTATAATCAATGTTGTACTCTTGTAAGGAGGTACAATCGAAATATAATAAGGAATCATCACGAAATGAACATTTATTTATCGATACATTCACGCGCGTATCGCCCATACAGCGTATTTTATGCAAAGTAGGTAAAGGCTGCTATGATTTCACTGCAGTAAGTACATGAATGTATCAATAAATGAGAGATCATTTAAATGCTATTCCTCACTTTATAAGTCTATTGACTATACCACGCCATGAACGGATCACTAGGATTATAATTATTGTTGTTGTTCATATCTAACAAAGCATGATTCGGTTTAGCGATTCAGGTGTTTCATCGAAGGTTAGAAAGATAAAATGAAAATGACGGAACTTCAGCCCATTACGGTCAGATTTATAGAAAAGTATACATAGCTCAGTTATAGTCAGTTGACGTATATACCGGCATACTCAAGGAACAACCGCTTGGAAAATTTCGTTACTTTTGCTTAAATCACAGGATGGACCCTTGAAAAAGAAATACCGAGTAATTGGGAAAACATAGTCGTATTTCTATCTGTAGTTTGGGGGTCATGATCGTTTGGTTTTCACAGCAGCTGCATTTTTATACTAATTTATAAGAATTTAAGTCCGCCTCTTACGCTAACAAGTAATCTCTTCACTTTCTAAACGTGTTTCGCCGTTTATGTGCTAACATCGGTGGGTACTTTTATCCGGGTGGTTTTCTCTTTTGTCTCTTCATCTACGCGCTCATCTGTTGCAGAAAAGGCACTTGAACACGGTACATACTGTATATTTATTGAACAACGCTCGCAACTTGAAACGTTGAACCTCACAAAACACAACTTTCATGACGTCGCAAATGTGACGATACATGTTTGGGCAGCAAAAAGTAATAATGCGAACTACATTTCCTTCAAATACTTTCGAATTTTCAGATACAATATTTAGCCGTAATAGACAAACAATCAGCTAAATTTTATTTAGTGAAAGATTGTTTGTCACTGATACCGATTATTTACACAACGTCAATGATTCGTTTTAGAATACACTTCTTCCTCAGATGTATCGGGGAAACCAAGCACATCTACATCGATCCTATGCAATAGTTCGATGAATGGATAACTGTTAACCAGCTGTATCCTGACACACAAGTTCAGCACGTAAGTTAAATCACGTAAAGCGATGCTAAGATCCCCTTTTTCTTATCTGAAGTGGATTTTGCCGAGCGCAGTGGTACGTTCCATTATCAGTTTTGATTTTGAATGTATTGTACGAGGGGAGTTCAATAAGTAATGAAACATATTTTTCTCTGAAAGCAAGTTAGTTTTATTCATGACTGCAATATGCCATATTATGCCCCACTCCGTTGGCTAAGAAACCCTAACTTCCAATATAATCTCTGTTCAGTGCGGCGGCATTACGCCACTTTATTGGGTGGGCTTGTACGAGGGGCGTTTGAAAAGTCCGTGCAAAAATAAAAACTGCTTATGTGTTTCGGTAAACTTTTTTTATTTTTTGACATAGTCACCTTTTAGGCTTGTACAATTCGTCCAACGCTGTTCTAATTTGTTGATACCTTCCAAATAATAGGAATTGTCCAAGTCTGCAAAATAGCCATTAGTTGCTGCAATCACCTCTTCGTTTGAATAAAATATTTGTCCTGCCACCCATTTCTTCAAATTGGGAAACAAATAGTAGTCCGCGGGAGCCAAGTCTGGAGAATCTGGGGGATGTGAAACGAGTTGGGGTTCTATTTCATTAATATAGCCACCAAAACTGCTGAGGTGTACTGGTGCATTGTCTGGATGGAAAAGGACTTTTTTGCGGTCCAATCGCCGGCGTTTTTCCTGCAGCTCGGTTTTCAAACGGTCCAATGACGATGAATAATATGCACCTGATATAGTCGATGAGGATTATCCCTTGCGAATCCCAAAAGACAGTCGCCGTAACCTTTCCGGCCGAAGGAATTATCTTCGCCTTTTTTGGTGCAGATTCTCCCTTCGTAACCCATTGTTTAGATTGTTGTTTGGTCCCAGGAGTTAGTAATGTATCCATGTTTCATCCACAGTGACGAAACGACGCTTAAAGCCCTGCGGTTTTTTGCTGAACAGCTGCAGGCAATCCTTGCAACACTTCACACGATTCCGTTTTTGGTCAAGCGTGAGCAATCGCGGAAGTAATCTTGCGGATAGCTTTCTCATGTCCAAATTTTGGTGCAAAATATTATGTACCCGTTCATTCGAGATGCTCACAACACTAGCAATCTCACGCACCTTCTGTCATCCATCACCATATCATGGATTTTATCAATGATTTCTGGAGTCGTAACCTCCAAAGGGCGTCCAGAACGTTCAGCATCGCTTGTGCCCATATGGCCACTCCGAAAATTTTGAAACAAATTATAAACTGTTCTAATCGAAGGTGGAGAGTCACCGTAATGTTTATCAAGCTTCTCTTTAGCCTCCTGAGGCGTTTTGCCTTTCATAAAGTAATGTTTAATCACTACACGAAATTCTTTTTCGTCCATTTTTTGACAATCACTCGACTTCCTTAATTCATACGAATGCCAAACACAAACAAATAGACCAATATGGCTGAAACTTCGTGTGCGGTCTTACCAAAGATGCTACTAACTAAACATGACATCGATACGCAGCGGTGGTGCCATCTCTCGGACTTTGCACGTACTTTTCAAACCCCCCTCGTATGCCGGCATGGTACCACTCTACTGCCGACGTCGGAGCCAACGTTTTGCAGCATCAATAACCTTCAGATCACCCACGTACTGCTTCCCGCGGAATGCATCCTTCACTGGGCCAAAGAGATGGAAGTCGGAAGGCGAGGCACGATTCTTCTGAGTACCCAAACTGGTGGACGAATGTGTCAGCACTACCAACACAGACGTCCAATTGCGCAGAGAGATGTTTGACTGTGATCTGTTGATCATCTCGAATGAGTGTGTCCGCACGTTCCAACATTGCGGGAGACATAACTGTGTGCGGTCGGCCGGCACGATGGTATTGGGAGAGGTTTGCGCGAACTTGTTGCGATGATGACAGGCACCTCGCTCAACGACTCACCGTGCTTTTGTTCACTGCCAGGTTTCCGTAGACATTCTGCAAGCGCCTATGAATATATGGATTGCTCTGGTTTTTCGACAAAGGAAACTCAATGACATCTCTCTGCCTGGAACGCATCTCCGATACGTCATTTTGAAGGTTACGTACAGCGCCACCATTTAACGCAACTTCAGTAGGGGCTGAAGCGGGAATATCCCACGATGTCCCACAACGATTTCTGCTTTTTTTGCGGTGGAAACTGGCCGAGAAACAAATGCGTTGCACTACTTATTGAATGCCCCTCGTGTGCTGTGTAAATAGTCTAGATCAATAAAGTGCAGCCTGAAGAAATCACTGATATTTCTCATTATAAAATACACTGCCGCCGCGTAGTGAGAGGTGCCGTCCTCAACAGCGATGTAGCGATTGCAATCAGTTGACTGTACGTTGTTCGGCGAAACAATTTAAACTCATCCGAAAGGCGTCCTACGACGTAAAGAACGTGTCTATGGCGATGAATGGCCTGTACGGAACCCGCCCCGTCACGCGTTGATCCGCGGCTTGCAGTAATCGAGTGCAGACGCTGACGCGGCGGAGTCGTCACGTTACCGCGGCGGGGCGTCGCGGGCGAGTGGGCGCGCCCCCGGGGTGGCCGTATCGACGCCGCCTGCCATTGGGCGACCCCGACCCGTTTGGCGGCGGCGGGCACCGCATTGGCTGTTCCCACGGTACACCCCAGCCTGCTCATTGCGCTGCGCCGACACCCCTGCAAAGCCGCATCTGCCGCTCTGTCGGCGAAGCCCTCAGATGCCGCACGCAGATAGGCATTCAGCGTGACCAAGTATCCGCGCAAAACTCGTGTTCAAAGCTCACCCTCTGCGCTCACCTCTACTTGTATCACCAGCGGTATCCTGTTACAAATAAGGTTCGTAGTTTCCGCTTTCGGGAAACGTATGTTTAAATCTCTTTCCCAGCCTCTAAATTCAGGATCTCTCGGGTTCTTTCAGTCATTACTGGCGAAGGAGAATAAAGGAGTACCCTGTGCGCAAAAAGAAAAACATTCGCAGACAAAATTCGCATCTTGCCCTGACACGCAGACAGACGGATCAATCCAATATCAAACAGTCTAATGAAAAACACGATAGGTCGTTCTAACAAATTAATGAAATACAATGTAAGGTTTCACGGCCGGTATTGTCTTCACTTAAAACTTCCGGGCTGATAGGCCGTGGTCGAAGTATAAAACTGTCTCCTGACGTTTCGTCTCCGACTGCGGGAGACATCCTCGGAGGTAAAGCGGCGAACTGCGAAGAGAACTCGAGGAAGCGCTGATTATATAGGCAGTACAGAGGGTGCCACTGTCGATCACGTGGCGTCGGCTATGAGATTGTCTCTGGTATTGCCAACATTCTCGATTGAAAGTAATCGATCGTCACGCTTGCGGTGCAACGCTGACATCCAAATTTTATCCAGTTTAATACCTTCGTCATTCCTGTTAAAATTATTACGATGTTTATCAATCTCGATAGCCTCTCTATACAAGCGTGCATAATAATGCGATGTTTTTGATATGACGCTTGCCTCGCTGAATTTTATTTCATGATCGACCACGGCCTATCAGCCCGGAAGTTTTAAGTGAAGACAATCCAATATCAGATTGAAAAAAAAAGAGCTCCACACAACATGTAACTAGAGTACTCGGGCCCATTTGTAGTGAAATCTCACGCCATCTGTTGTGAAAATAATAGAAGGGTACATCCATAATACCTTGAGCTCAAAATTGGGGCAGGGTTGGGGGGGGGAGGGGGGTCGAAGGATCCGGCAATCTCATTTACAGGGGGCGGGGGCAATGGAAGTCTCGCCTCACCTAGTAAGTAGGCTGTTTAGATTTTTATATTGGTAACGCCACGTAGCGCTCTGTATGAAAATCACTGGCTGTGCTGTGTGCAGTCTGTGGCTGGCTGGCATTGTTGTAATATTCGCTATTGTAGTGTTAGGCAGTTGGATGTGAACAGCGCACAGCGTTGCGCAGTTGGAGGTGAGCCGCCAGCAGTGGTGGATGTGGGGAGAGAGATGGCAGAGTTTTGAGAGCGGATGATCTGGACGTGTGTCCATCAGAGACAGTAAGTGGTGGATGTGGGGAGAGAGATGGCAGAGTTTTGAGAGCGGATGATCTGGACGTGTGTCCATCAGAGACAGTAAGTGGTGGATGTGGGGAGAGAGATGGCAGAGTTTTGAGAGCGGATGATCTGGACGTGTGTCCATCAGAGACAGTAAGTGGTGGATGTGGGGAGAGAGATGGCAGAGTTTTGAGAGCGGATGATCTGGACGTGTGTCCATCAGAGACAGTAAATTTGTAAGACTGGATGTCATGAACTGATATATATACACATTATGACTTTTGAACACTATTAAGGTTTGTTCTCTATCAAAATCTTTCATTTGCTAACTATGCCTATCAGTAGTTAGTGCCTTCAGTAGTTAGAATCTTTTATTTAGCTGGCAGTATTGGCGCTCGCTGTATTGCAGCAGTTCGAGTAACGAAGATTTTTGTGAGGTAAGTGATTCATGAAAAGTATAGGTTATTGTGAGTCACGGTCATTCTTTTGTAGAGATTGTTGAAAGTCAGATTGCGTTGCGCTAAAAATATTGTGTGTCAGTTTAGTGTTGATCAGAATAAGTAAAGAGAGAAATGTCTGAGTACGTTCAGTTCTGCTCAGCTGTTTGAAAATCAAATAACGTAAGGGGTTTATCAGCACTATCATTCATAAATTTTTCTAAGGGGACGTTTCAACCTTTTAATTCAGAGAATACACTTAACTGTAGCGGATACATGTTCTTTCATACAATCAATCCCCAGTATAGACAATATTAAACTGCCGACCAATCTATGGTCTCTCTGAAGTTACACGTGTGCATGCCTGGAAAACTCCGATTTGAAACAAAAGCCTAACAAATGTGAGATTTCACTGGTGGAGTTATGTGGCGCGCGTGTCGAAACTACTGCGCGTCAGTCAGTAAGTTATTCGTGATATTCCGCGAGGCATACGAAGCCAATGTTATTGTGTTCAACATGAAGTTGCATCAAAACTTTCATAATCCGTAAGTTAAGCTGCATGCCGACTAGTCGAAACGCATGTATGAGCAAGAAGTTCATCGTTTGTGGAAGGAAGCTAAGCTGAAGTTCACTATCAACAATTCTATTCGTGATCATATGAATCAAGGGATTGATAGATACGTAATAACATGGTTCAAAGGAAAGTGCAAAGAATGTTGCATTTCATCTGCAAAGTAAGTATTGGATCAATGACTTTTGATCTGTTAACATATCAATAAAAGGTCAATTTTCTATGAAACAATCAAAACAGTTAATACTATTTCCGCAGAGCTTTTTTGTCCGTCTGTCTCTCTCTGACTGTCTGTTTGGCCTTCCGTCTGAATATTGCTCAATGTTGGCCTGTTTAAAATAAAGTGTTTTCAGTAGCGTGTTAAAAACGCTGTTTAATAAGCTTAGTAAGTAAAACATGGTTTCATTAAAGTATTTTATTGATTGTTTAAAATAAATAACAAAATTATTTTTACGTACTTTACGCGGCTACGTGGTGAACCTACCCTGACGGGGACCGGGGGGGGGGGGGGGGCGGTCACATTTCACCAAGGGAGCAGGGGGTCCAAATTTTAAACGAAACTCCTCACGTAATTAACGGACGTCGCCTAAGTTCCCCTACACACAGCCCCTCTTCTAAGATGATGGGTGAACTGTTGAATGCAAAGGTGTTTCTTTCAGCACAAAACAGGCAATTGTTTTCGGCATCCCCGATCTATTGTGCGTCTAATAAATTATTGCCAACAGCCTTCTGCTTCTCACTGGTCCTTACTGCTCCTTACTGAATTCGGAAGCCTGCGCTGTTGCAAGGAAAACGTCTATCGACATCTCAAGAGCCAAAAAATTCACGAGTGAGGGCGAAACAACGCTAGTGAGAAGGCCATCCACACTTATGAAACAAAATTCAACTACGAATCTTTAGTATGAGTTATTGAGTGTTAAATGTAGCCTGTAAATTAGTTCCAGTTTCTTTTCGGTACATGTTTGTCTTCATTAACAGCACCTGTACCAAGTACGTGTAGTAATATTAGTCTCGAGTCTGATGTTAGGCCCAAATGTAGAGTAGACGATGAGCTGTAGAGAATAGAACAGTACAATAAAATAAAAACTTTCGAAATTTTGTGTCACATAAGGACGCTGAAAGTTAGATGGTAAGGTTTGATTGCCAATTAAGTGAAATCGAACTTAAACGAGTAAGAAAGAGCTTCGTGGCAAAACCAGATTAAACGAATGAAGAAATTGACGGGACATATCCTGATTCCTGAGCCATCACGGAAGAGTTCATTTGGTAACGAAGGAAACTGTGTGTGTGGGGGGGGGGGAGGGGGGAAGGTGGGGGCGGGGGGTTGAGAGGCCGAATATTATATAGAAGTCCAAGGTTTAAATAGATAAAACAATTTCAAATGAACATATGTTGCAAGTAGTTGTATAGAGATGTATCGATTCGCAAAAGACAGACCGGCTTTGAGAGCTGAATCAGTCTTCGGACCTAACATGATGAAGGCACAATAGTGACTTCACAAGACACAATGGAGATAGAAAAGTTTTAAAGAAGAGCTAAGCATTTCCTCACGGATCTCTTACTGACCTCGCGTCACGGAGATCTCTTTCCACTACAGTGCCTGACACTGTATCAGACAACTGTGCACGTGAAAAGATCTACTGTTAAAAAGAGGAGCCCGCATCTCGTGGCCGCGCGGTAGCGTTCTCGCTTCCCCCGCCCGGGTTCCCGGGTTCGATTCCCGGCGGGGTCAGGGATTTTCTCTGCCTCGTGATGGCTGGGTGTTGTGTGCTGCCCTTAGGTTAGTTAGGTTTAAGTAGTTCTAAGTTCTAGGGGACTGATGACCATAGATGTTGTCCCATAGTGCTCAGAGCCATTTGAACCATTTTTTTTTTTTTTTTGTTAGAAAGAGGAGGACGTACGTTGCAACGGGAATTAGGGAACGTACCACTCTCTTCTACCCTTTCCCATATTTCGCGAAATTAGTATGGCGATAAAATCAGGGAAATGCGAGGCCGTACGGGGGCTTACCGACTATTGTTCTCCCGCGTCCCATCCGCGAAGTAAACAGAATTGGGACAAATGATAGTCTAGTACCCTCTGCCACTCATTGATAGGGTGTGTGAGAGGTGTAAATGTAGATGAGGAAGTTGTCTAAAACAATGCGTGTCAAAAATGTCATTTGCTACTTAAAATAACACTGGATGACTTCAGGCGGTTTGTGCACGTTTATCTGTTCCGGCATTTAGATCTGTTTATTTTGCCATGACTCTAATGTTACGTCTAAGCCTGACTGTTACTTTAGTTGAAACACACCAACATCTATTAGCAGTTACTTCTGTTATGTTTCCACTTCACAATTCCAAGAAAATACCTCCTTCATCAAACGATTTCCTTTAACCGTTCACAAATGTCAAATTCTGTACGTACACTTCCCCTGCGCTACGTATGGTAGTGTCTCTCTGCTTCCCGACCACTTCGCAGGTAGACCAGAAATTCGAACACCAAAAGTCGACATATACATAACATTAATATTTAAATGAAGGAACCTGGCGATAGACGTTTAATTTTCTAAAACTGTAGTGAAAAAGAAAATCAAGTGCTTAATTACAGATTTTGGTGTATTTGAAGTGATGTATCTTAATCCTGGGCTTGTCTTCGTCTATTCTTCAGCTTCATTCTTTCTATTTGGTGTAGCTGCTCTCAATCGTCTTGCCGTCTCACTTTTAATGACATTTATCTGAGCATGGTATCAGCTGCAGATCGTATCAGCTGAAAATTCTCTGAGGCATATATCATACATGTTCCACATATTACCTTTCTGCTTCTCACTTAAAAAAAAAAAAAGGATGCGACTCGTTCTAATATTATGAAGTTTCGTTGATGGTCGGATAGAATAAAATCAAAAAGTCCAGTTACGAGATATCATCTGTACATATTATAAATTTAAGTCCCCTGCAGCGCCGCGCGAGGTGCTGCATTGCTCAGCACACTGGACTCGCTTTAGGGAGGACGACGTTTCAAGTCCCCATCCGGTCGTCTTGACTGAAGTTTTCAGTGATTTCCTTAAATCGCTCCAGGCAAATATCGTAATGGTTCCTTTGAAAGGGCGCAGCCTGTTAACTTCCGCGTAATTGGAATAGTCCGAACTTTTGCCCCGTCTCTAATGATCTCGACGTCGACGGGACGCTAATCTTAACGCTCCTTCCTTCCACCCGTGCAGCGTTTGCGTGTGAAGACTAGTCTTAGGGACTACAGCAGAGATTTTGATACAGTTTTCACGGACGGGTAGACTGATTCCCGAGAAAGCTATTTGTGTATAATTAATTACCGGTACGCCAGACAAGTCGTTTGGTTAGACATATAGTGCTAACCGTGCGAAGTCGAAGCGCGGCGCACGCTTCGTACAATTTTTGGCTGTCTAATATAATCACGTGACGCTTAATAGTGAGATCGAAACAAAGATATCCTGAACGTAGTTCTGGAAGGTTTTTTCCAGTGTATTCCAAAATAAATTTAATATAGAATTTCGGCGGCGTTACAAAATAAAACACAGCTTTCTGAGATCAAGTGCTGCAGACTGACGCAGCATCTTTATGAACCAAAGATAATGTGTCTGAACACCACAGTGCTTTATTAGGCGTTTCCTATTCGACCCTTGACTTAGCCAGCATCTTGTAGGAGGGAGATATCAAAGCAATTCAGAGGCGAGCTCCTATATTTGTCACCGGTAGGTTCGAACAACACGCGGGTATTACGGGGATGCTTTTGGAACTCAAATGGGAATCACTGGAGGGAAGGCGACACTCTTTACGAGAAACACTACTGAGAAAATTTAAAGAACCGACATTTCAGGCCGACTGAGGAACGATAATACCGCAGCCAATGTACATTTCGCATAAGGATTATGAAAATGAGAAAGGTTAGGGGTCGTATGGAACCACATACATAGGTATTTTTCCCTCGCTATGTTTGCGAGTGGAACAGCAAAAGAAATGACTAGTACTGGTACAAAACTTCCTGGCAGATTAAAACTGTGTGCCCGACCGCGACTCGAACTCGGGACCTTTGCCTTTCGCGGGCAAGTGCTCTACCATCTGAGCTACCGAAGCACGACTCACGCCCGGTCCTCACAGCTTTACTTCTGCCAGTATCTCGTCTCCTACCTTCCAAACTTTACAGAAGTTCTCCTGCGAACCTTGCAGAACTAGCACTCCTGAAAGATTGGAAGTTTGGAAGGTAGGAGACGAGATACTGGCAGAAGTAAAGCTGTGAGGACCGGGCGTGAGTCGTGCTTCGGTAGCTCAGATTGTAGAGCACTTGCCCGCGAAAGGCAAAGGTCCCGAGTTCGAGTCTCGGTCGGGCACACAGTTTTAATCGGCCAGGAAGTTTCATATCAGCGTACACTCCACTGCAGAGTGAAAATTCATTCTGGAAACATCCCCCAGGCTGTGGCTAAGCCATGTCTCCGCAGTATCCTTTCTTTCAGGAGTGCTAGTTCTGCAAGGTTCGCAGGAGAACTTCTGTAAAGTTTGGGAGGTAGGAGACGAGATACTGGCAGAAGTAAAGCTGTGAGGACCGGGCGTGAGTCGTGCTTCGGTAGCTCAGATGGTAGAGCACTTGCCCGCGAAAGGCAAAGGTCCCGAGTCCGAGTCTCGGTCGGGCACACAGTTTTAATCTGCCAGGAAGTTTCATATCAGCGTACACTCCGCTGCAGAGTGAAAATCTCATTCTAGTACTGGTACAGTATACCCTCCGCCACGAACCATACGGGACTTGCGGAATATGTATGTATGTATATGTAGCTGTAGCTACAGTTTAACCACAGTGCAGCTCGGCATTTTTCACATTAACAGACATTGCTAGATGAGAAATAATTGATAAGCGACAGACAAAAATCCTAGGACTGCCCATGTATCGAATACCAGACTCTCAGCTCCCTTGTCTTGCGCTTATATTCTGAGTCACCGAGCAGATACTGCATTTACATGAGAAACGAGTAACATTTTGGTCGTCAGGTTATCGGTAAGCATACGACAGCATACTTACCGGTTTGTTACAGAACGCCGCGCATAAAAACGGGATATTCCGGTGTTCATACCTCGGGTTCTGTTGGTGATAGAAAGGTAGGGTCAAGTATTTTACATAGACCTTGGAGATCAGTTGTATACCCAACAGAAGGATCGTCTTACTGTCACTGTCCTACAGTACAGGTCAAAGTATGAATATTACACACTTCCTCCTGTTAAGGGGAATGGAGCAAATCGTTTTTTTCCTTTTGCATTTGATGTGTTTTACGAAGGGATTGATGGGACTTACGGAGGCACCACTAGTTCACGTCGGTTCTTCGGAACACCCCAAGAAAATGGATTTTACTATATTTTCGCCGCCAACAGCGAACCACAATCCAAGACAGCTACGCACAGAAAATGGCTGAAATATTTGCGACATATTCCGTGGATTCCGATCTCGAATAACTTTGAAAATTTATTTCGTATTTTTATCCATTCCCTCGATAAAGAGGTTCAAATTTTCCCTTCTTGTGCACGCAAAATACGGACGGAAAATCCGGTGTAAGGCCAAAACGGTATTTATAAAATAATCTAGCAGGAAGAAATATACTGTAGAGTGTTTCCGTCATCGTCTGGGAACCCCATGTTGTAGTAGTGAAGCACGTGCAAAATTTTTTGACACGTAAAATCCGATCTGAGTTGTAAAATTAGTTTTGTGTTACTTCAATTTCACAACCTAAATTTTACTGGCCAATATATTTTTTATCAAATGAGTTACATATCCTACTGCAGCTGGAAAAAGAAGGGAACTAGTGGGAAAATGCTACTACCGGAGCACAAAGAACGCCAATATCTACTCGTAGATTTAAAGGACTCTGAGAAGAGGGGTACCAGCTGCCTCGTTTTACCTTCCTCAGCGCCTTTAAATACTTTCCCAAAAATTTTGTCATGCGAATATATATAATCGCAGTTTTTTTATACTTGGAGAGAAGGAGAGAATGGTAGCGAGAAGGAGATCGAAGAGGAATAAATATTGGAAGACAGTACACCTTGGCTACGGTATAGAAATAGCGAAGGAGACAATGGCACTGTCACAGAAAAAGGCGTGACACAGTAGACAGTAAGAGAACAGTTCTAGAAAACGAGGGAAGGAAACAGAGACTATGGGCAGTGGGGGTTGGGGGGTAGGAATATGCCAATGGCAACGAGGGAGAGGGAGAGAGAGACAGAGACAGTGACAGTGAGAAGAAAAAAAAATTGTGGTAAGTTCCAAACTGCTGAGGTCATTGGTCCCTAGGCTTACACACTAACTAACTTACGCTAAGGACAACACAGACACCCATCCCCGAGGGAGGAGTCGAACCGCCGACAGGGGGAGCCGCGCACAGTGAGAAGAGGCAGCAGCAGTAGGAAGGAAGGAATAAGATATTAGCAAAAAGAGAGAAAGAGATGCAGACAGTGACAGTGAGATGATCCTGTACTAGGACAGAACGAAGGGAACTGTGGCTGTGACACAGAAGACAATGACAGGGAGACACAAAGAGTTAATGGCAACGAGTTTGGCTGAGTGAGTGAGTGAGAAAGAGCAACAGGAAGTGTATGGGCATGGGCGGCTTACAGGGATGAACTAGTATGTGTGAGTGAGTTACAGTTAGGGAAGCTTGTGGCAGTCTGTGGTGAGCTACATGTTTAAAAAAGCGCATATGTGTTCGCATTCAGAATTGTTGGAGGTGCTGTGAAAGATAGAATGAGGCAGCTGGTACCCCACTTTTCATTTTTTGTGCTTCGATAGGAGCATTTCTCTGCTGGTAACCACTGTAGAAAATCAATATGGCAGGAAAACGCGTTAAGTTTTAACTCCTGCAGTAGCCTCTTAGTGCAACTTCTGATAGTATATGGCATGAAATTAAACATGATAAATACGAAGGATTCACAAAATGCCTATTGGCTTCTGTCTTGGGTTCTTCGGGCGACGTTCATCTAATGATTTTACTGACGTTTCGCTAGCACGAGTGGCTGTCATTGTCAAAGCTTCACCCTCCATTGCCGGTGGTGAAGCTTTGACAATGCTAGCCACTCGTGTTGGCAAAACGTCAGTAAAAACATTAGATGAACGTCGACCGAAGAACCCAAGAGAGAAGCCAGTAGGCAGTTTGTCAACTACGAAAGCCTTAACAATTTTGTACGAAGGATTCACTTGAAATATTGCAGGTGAAGTCTATTGTATTAAGATTGTGAGTTTTTTATACCAAGGATACGATAAATCCGAGGAAAATCGACGAGAAAATTGCTTCGCTCTTAAGACCATCTCGCGTGAGAGAGACGGAAAAAGGAATAGTTCGTAATTTCATTATTATGAATACACTAGAGACTGGAACACGGTTGCTGGTGAGCTCCAAAAGAAAACGTTCGTTTATTTACTGTAGCCGGTGGGAAATATGATTCCGAGAGGGGAGTTGTTGATGTATTTTTTCACGGTTTTCACAGCGGCTTTTTTGGCCCCGGGCGGGTCGGCTGCTGCTGCGCGGAGCGTCAAGAGGCCGCTAGAGCCGCCACGGTAGTTTTGGGAGGCGTTTTTTTGGCGCGGGGCTTTCATCCGGCCATCCGGCGCAGTGGCGTCTTCCACGTCCCCCAGCCGAGACCCGGCCTCCCCTTGTTTGTGAGCGGCGCGTCTCATTCAGTGCGCTGCGCCGGATCCCGCTTTTAGGCGCCGCTTACAATGTGCACAGTGTCAGCTCCTCGACAGCGGCGGCGGTAATGTGTTCTGGATATGGACGCCGCGGCAGTCGTAAAAACTCTCCACCTGTCATCTCACAGATTCAGCACTCGCGCTTCGCTGTCAGCCGACACAGAGGGGATTCACAACTGTACCGAATTTAAAGATAACCGGCAAACGAATACACTTGCAGGGCTAAACACATTGACAAAAAAAAAAATCGCAATACCAACCTTGTGATACACAACTACACTACTGGCCATTAAAATTGCTACACCACGAAGATGACGTGCTACAGACGCGAAATTTAACCGACAGGAAGAAGATGCGGCGACACCTACAACGTGCTGACATGAGGAAAGTTTCCAACTGATTTCTCATTCACAAACGGCAGTTGACCGGCGTTGCCTGGTGAAACGTTGTTGTGATGCCTCGTGTAAGAAGGAGAAATGCGTACCATCACGTTTCCGACTTTGATAAAGGTCGCGTATAGCCTGTCGCGATTGCGGTTTATCGTATCGCGACACTGCTGCTCGCGTTGGTCGAGATCCAATGACTGTTAGCAGAATATGGAATCGGTGGGTTCAGGAGGGTAATACGGAACGCCGTGCTGGATCCCAACGGCCTCGTATCACTAGCAGTCGAGATGACAGGCACCTTATCCGCATGGCTGCAACGGATCGTGCAGCCACGTCTCGATCCCTGAGTCAACAGATGGGGACGTTTGCAAGACAACAACCATCTGCACGAACAGTTCGACGACGTTTGCAGCAGCATGGACTATCAGCTCGGAGACCATGGCTGCGGTTACCCTTGACGCTGCATCACAGACAGGAGCGCCTGCGATGGTGTGCTCAACGACGAACCTGGGTGCACGAATGGCAGAACGTCATTTTTTCGGATGATCCAGGTTCTGTTTACAGCATCGTGATGCTCGCATCCGTGTTTGGCGTCATCGTGGTGAACGCACATTGGAAGCGTATATTCCTCATCGCCATACTGGCGTATCACCCCGCGTGATGGTATGCGGTGCCATTGGTTACATGTCTCGGTTACCTCTTGTTCGCACTGACGGCACTTTTCAGATGTGTTACGACCCGTGGCTCTATCCTTCATTCGATCCGTACGAAACCCTACATTTCAGCAGGATAATGCACGACCGCATTTGCAGGTCCAGTACGGGCCTTTCTGGATACAGAAAATGTTCGACAGCTGTCCTGGCCAGCACATTCTCCAGATCTCTCACCAATTGAAAACGTCTGGTCAATGGTGGCCGAGCAACTGGCTCGTCACAATACGCCAGTAACTTCTCTTGATGAACTGTGGTATCGTGTTGAAGCTGCATCGGCAGCTGTACCTGTACACGCCATCTAAGCTCTGTTTGACTCAACGTCCAGGCGTATCAAGGCCGTTATTACGGCCAGAGGTGGTTGTTCTGGGTACTGATTTCTCGGGATCTATGCACCCAAACTGCGTGAAAAGGTAAT
The DNA here is from genome assembly GCF_023864275.1 of Schistocerca cancellata. Lineage (NCBI taxonomy): Eukaryota > Metazoa > Arthropoda > Insecta > Orthoptera > Acrididae > Schistocerca > Schistocerca cancellata. The sequence continues at coordinate 181,156,929 of NC_064626.1, forward strand.
CGCATGTCAGTTCTAGTATAATATATTTGTCCAATGAATACCCGTTTATCATCTGCATTTCTTCATGGTGTAGCAATTTTAATGGCCAGTAGTGTAGCTCTTTACTCACAGGATGCGCTGAGTGCTAGTGACAAAGGATTTCGAATTGATTCCGTATTTCTAGATTTCCAGAAGGCTTTTGACACTGCCCTTCACAAGCGGCTTGTAGACAAATTGCGTGCTTGTGGAACATCGTATCAGTTGACTGGATTCCCGATTTCCTATCAGAGAGGTCACAGTTCATAGTAATTGATGGAATGTTATCGAGTAATACAGAAGTGATATCTGGCGTTCCCCAAGGTAGTGTTATGAGCCCTGTGCTGTTCCTTATCTATATAGATGATTTAGGAGGCAATCTGAGCAGCCGTTTTAGGTTGTTTGCAGATAATTATGTCGTTTATCGTCTAGTAAAGTCGTCAACAAATAAAAAAAATTTAAAACTATTTTGAAATGATATCTGTGTAGTGCGAAAATTGGGAATTGACCCTAAATAATGAAAAGAGTTGTGTCATCCACATGAGTGCTGAAATAAATCCGTAAAACTTCGGTTACGTGATAAATCAGTGAAATTTAAGGGCCTTAAATTGCACTAAATACCTCCGCATTGCAATTAAGAACTACTTAAATTGGAAAGAACACATAGAAAATGTTGTGGGGAAGGCTAACCAAAGACTTTGTTCTATTGGCAGAACACTTACAAGATGCAACAGATCTACTAAAGAGACTGCCTACACAACGCTTGTCCGTCTTCGTTTGGAGTACTGCTGCGCGATGTGGGATCCTTACCAGATAGGATTAACGGAGTGCATCGAGAAATTTCGAAGAAAAGCAGCACGTTTGGTATTATCGAGAAATAGGGGAGAGAATGTCACTCATATGATACAGGATTTGGGGTGAACATTATTAAAACAAAGTTGTTTTTCGTTGCGGTGAAATCTTCTCACGAAGTATCAATTACCAACTTTCTGCTCAGAATGTGAAAATACTTTATTGACGCCGACCTACGTACGAAGAAACGATCATCATAATAAATTAAGGGAAATCAGAGCCTGCTTTCGACGTTGAAATAAAAGAGAATTATTGTGAATGTGATTCGATGAACCCTCTGCCAGGCACTTATGTATGATTTGCAGAGTGTCCATGTAGATATAGATGTAAATCTGAACTGGAATGTGGGTGTATCTGTGAACACGTTGATTCCCGCTATGGCCAGTTCCACGTGTTGCTTTGTCGAGTAACAGGTGGAGGACAGGAAGTATCTTAAAGGATTATATATAGAGCACAATCACGCAATTTTTAATGATTATTAACCTTATAACACTACTTTATATGTGACACTATCCGATAAACTGGTGCTCATCAACTGGTTATTTAGATTGATAAGACTAGATAACAGAACGAAGACATAAACCCAGCTGCAAATGCGAGCCTGTTGCTTAAACGCTGCCCTGCATATTTCGGTGACAGATCTGCGGTCTAGAACCTGATGGTGGCCGAAATTTCTAGTCTGCCAAACAAGTGGAAGTGCTGATCACCAAAGCAGCGTGCTAGAGTACGGGTATTAATTCCAAACATGTCCGCAGTGTCTTGCGGTGTGATGGTGTAAGAAACTGTTGATGGTGATCCGTCCGGCAGACGAGGGTGTTAATCCTGTCGGTCCCCTAGCTGCTTTTAGAGGAGAGGAGGCTATGTGTCGGCATTGGGTTTCACCCTCTCCCTCCTGCCCATCTACTCCTGCAGTATCAACGTAAACACATCACTACGTCCTTCATGCACTCATGTCATTCGCCTACTTCCAACAGTAACACAACGCAGCAAACGAGTAATGGGAAATACGCGAAACCTATACATCCCTGTATATGAAAATCATCAGGCAGTTCTCATGTCGACAGTCTCGTGCGAATCCAGTTTTGTTTCGGGCTTTCCGTATTCTTAGTTTTATAGGATGAAACCATTAATCCGAAAATATTAGTGGAACCGAAAAGTAATGTCCTGCCTTCGCATATACATCTACATCTACATGGAAACTCTGAAAATCACATTTAAGTGCCTAGCAGAGGCTTCATCGAACCACCTACACAATTCTCTATTATTCCAAACTCGTATAGAGCGCGGAATGAATGAACAACTATATCTTTCCGTACGAGCTCTGATTTCCCTTATTTTATCGTGGTGATCGTTCCTCCCTATGTAGGTCGGTCTCAACAAAATATTTTCGCAATTGGAGGAGAACGTTGGTGATTGGAATTTCGTGAGAAGATTCTGTCGCAACGAAAAACGCCTTTCTTTAATGATTCCCAGCCCATATCCTGTATCATTTCTGTCACACTCTCTCCCATGTTTCGCGATAATACAAAACGTGCTGCCTTTCTTTGAACTTTTTCGATGTACTCCGCCAGTCCTGTCTGGTAAGAATCCCACACCGCGCAGCTGTATTCTAAGAGAGGACGGGCAAGTGTAGTGTAGGCAGTCTCCTTAGTAGGTCTGTTACATTTTCTAAGTGTCCTGCCAATAAAACGCAGTCTTTGCTTAGCCTCCCCCACAACATTTTCTATGTGTCCCTTCTAATTTAAGTTCTTCGTAATTGTAATACCTAGATATTTAGTTGAATTTACGACTTTTAAATTAGACTGATTTATCGTGTAACCTAAGTTTAACGAGTTCCTTTTAGCACTCAAGTGGATGACCTGACACTTTTCGTTATTTAGGGTCAACTGCCACTTTTCGCGCCATTCCGATATTTCTTCTAAATCGTTTTTCAGTTTGTTTTGATCTTCTGATGACTTTATTAATCGATAAATGACAGCGTCAGCTGCAAACAGCCGAAGACGGCTGCTCAGATTGTCTCCCAAATCGTTTATATAGATAAGGAACAGCAAAGGGCCTATAACACTACCTTGGGGAACGCCAGAAGGCACTTCTGTTTTACTCGATGACTTTCCGTCAGGTACTACGAACTGTGACCTCTCTGACAGGAAATCACAAATCCAGTCACATAACTGAGACGATATTCCATGAGCACGCAATTTCACCACGAGCCACTTGTGTGGTACAGTTTCAAAAGCCTTCCAGAAATTCAGAAATACAGAATCGATTTGAAATTGCTAGTCAGTAGCGCTCAACACTTCATGTGAATAAAGAGCTAGTTGTGTTTCACAGTAACAATGTTTTCTAAACCCATGTTGACTGTGTGTCAATAGACCGTTTTCTTCGAGGTAATTCACAATGTTCGAACACAATATATGTTCTAAAATCCTGCTGCATATCGAAGTTAACGATGTGGGCCTGTAATTTAGTGGATTACTCCTACTACATTTCTTGAAAATGGTGTGACCTGTGCAACTTTCCAGTCTTTGGGTACGGATCTTTCGTCGAGCGAACGGTTGTATATGATTGTTAATGAGCTAATGACGATATTCGTTGTCATTTATCTGCTCATTGTCTACTTCAGAATCGTGGAAAATTCATATTAAAGTTAGAGTGACTTGTATACCCGTAAACTTCGCACGAAGTAATGGCCGCTATCGACAGGGGATCTCAAGTTGATTCCGTATTTCAAGATTTCCGGAAAGCTTTTGACACCGTTCCTCACAAGCGACTTCTAATCAAGCTGCGGGCCTATGGGGTATCGTCTCAGTTGTGCGACTGGATTCATGATTGCCTGTCAGGAAGGTCGCAGTTCGTAGTAATAGACGGCAAATCATCGAGTAAAACTGAAGTGATATCAGGTGTTCCCCAGGGAAGCGTCCTGGGACCTCTGCTATTCCTGATCTCTATAAATGAGCTGGGTGACAATCTGAGCAGTTCTCTTAGGTTGTTCGCAGATGATGCTGTAATTTACCGTCTAGTAAGGTCATTCGAAGACCAGTATCAGTTGCAAAGCGATTTAGAAAAGATTGCTGTATGGTGTGGCAGGTGGCAGTTGACGCTAAATAACGAAAAGTGTGAGGTGATCCACATGAGTTCCAAAAGAAATCCGTTGGAATTCGATTACTCGATAAATAGAACAATTCTCAAGGCTGTCAATTCAACTAAGTACCTGGGTGATAAAATTACGAACAACTTCAGTTGGAAAGACCACACAGATAATATTGTGGGGAAGGCGAGCCAAAGGTTGCGTTTCATTGGCAGGACACTTAGAAGATGCAACAAGTCCACTAAAGAGACAGCTTACACTACACTCGTTCGTCCTCTGCTAGAATATTGCCGCGTGGTGTGGGATCCTTACCAGGTGGGATTGACAGAGGACATCGAAAGGGTGCAAAAAAGGGCAGCTCGTTTTGTGTTATCACGTAATAGGGGAGAGAGTGTGGCAGATATGATACGCGAGTTGGGATGGAAGTCATTAAAGCAAAGACGTTTTTCGTCGCGGCGAGATCTATTTACGAAATTTCAGTCACCAACTTTCTCTTCCGAATGCGAAAATATTTTGTTGAGCGCAGCCTACATAGGTAGGAATGATCATCAAAATAAAATAAGAAAAATCAGATCTCGAACAGAAAGGTTTAGCTGTTCGTTTCTCCCGCGCGCTGTCCGGGAGTGGAATGGTAGACAGATAGTATGATTGTGGTTCGATGAACCCTCTGCCAAGCACTTAAATGTGAATTGCAGAGTAATGATGTAGATGTAGATGTAAATAATTAAATCTTAAATTATTTTTGCAGTTTATGGTGAAACGGCCAGGCAAATACCAGAAGAGATACATATCCGGCTACGTACGCATTTCAGATTCACAACATGTGTAAGTTTCTCTAAGGAAATCACTTTTGTAATAATTTAAATTCAATGCGATTCAAGAGTTTTCTTTGTGTTTGAAGTTCCTCAATAAATTCAACTATTTATCGGATGACACCCCTGCTGTTTCGTGATAAATGAGATTCTCGATAAGTGATTGCTCGAATTCTCGAGCCATAAACAGGTGGACATGGCCTCTGCAAACTGCAGGATGCTTTTGTTAGTTTTACCTAAGCGCCAAAGTCGAAACTTCGTATGTCCTCTTGTATCCTGGGATTAATTTCGTCATTATTCTTGATCTGGCGTGGCAAATCCTCAAGTCTTGACCAATTGCATACCGTTCGAAAAGACGTTGGAATGATGTTTGGACTCTACCAGCAACGACTTCTGGCATAATAGGGTAACGCAATAGTTACTACCAAAAACACTGGCGTGTTTATCCAAGTGCGTTGGACGTTCGTAAATGGCAAAGATAGCCTTCACGAAACCAGTAGCTGACGAAAGGACGAGCATAACAAAATTTTGCAAACCATTTTAAGCAGTCTTCCTTCAGGTAACTGATTACCAGCAAACAGTTTAACGACACTATTCGAATTGTTACTAAATAACGCCCTTCCGAAAATCGTAAAAATGATCCAATGAAAACTGTCACTGAAATTTGCATTTTATCCCAGCACTCTTTCTTTAAAACCTCGCTGCAAAACAAACTACTGGATAACTTCTCAGAAACCATTGTTTTAACAATAACATAAGATCAGTTTCGAAACAAAGAGTAATGTCAAAAATGGTTAAAATGGCTTTGAGCACTATGGGAATTAACATCTGAGGTCATCAGTCCCCTAGAACTTAGAAGTACTTAAACCTAACTAACCTAAGGACATCACACACATCCATGCCCGAGGCAAGATTCAAACCTGCGACCGTAGCGGTTGCGCGGTTCCAGACTGAAGCGCCTAGAACCGCTCGGCTACAAAGGCCTGCAGATTAATGTCATTTCTCAACAGCGCTGTCTAGTAATGGCTGTAAAAACGTGAAAGGCGTATCAAGTAGTTAGTGGATCACTGAGATCTGTGTTCGGTCTATCTAACACACTGTTCCACCAAGCTTCCTTGGGGCACATAATTGACTTTTTCCGTTATAGTGTTGGGGAGTAACTAGGCTGGAGGAACTGGACAGAACCCCGAGGACTCCAAAATAACAGGCATTCCAGGATCCAAAAGAAAGCAAGGAATAAAACAGAAAACCGAAATCGGCCGAAAAGTGCAAAATCAGACATGCAACATGCATGTATTTCATATCCTTTTCACTATACAATTGTACAGAAAAAGAGACTCGCGATGCTAGGAACAAGAAAGTCAAGTAAATTGCTGAGAAACGTACAATCAACATTCGGGTCGAGTGGAGAATGTATGATCAGCTCTTAAGAGATGGGGTGACCTAAATGCTACACGTACGTGGGGAAGGAAACAAGATCCTGTAAACGTCACACAGCTAAATTCCATCCATCAACAATAAATATTTGAGTAAAAAAATCAAATTTCTAATTTAGAAATCAATGTTTCAAGGACCGTCGTTATGGCAAGCAGCATACAAAACGATACAGACAGTATACTGCAAATGAACGAAAGCCGCATTCGAAACGGTGGACGCAGCAGACAATTGGAAAACGTGTGCCATTAAAAGTTATCATGACTGGTAAGGAAAGAAAGGAAGATCACTTATCGTCTCTTCGAGGACGAGCTGATCAGAGATGCAGTAGAAGCTAGAAGGACCAGGGAAGGAAATCGGCTGCGTGCTTCTTTAGGGGAACCATCCTGTCGTTTGCCTCAAGCGATTTAGGGAAGTATAAGTCTAAATGATAGTAGCAGAGGGATTTTTAACGCCACCCCCCTCTGCGGACTCGAACTCCGTTGTTCAGAAAAGATCTCCCCACACGAAACCTGCAACTTCCTCTTCAGGTGGAATGGCGCGTTCTTATATTTGGAGAGGCGTATCTCTGCAATTTGAAGAATGACGAATGCCTGCGATAATTTTCATTCTAGTTGAAACTCTCTTTGTGAATCGACTCGTTCTAACTTTAAACTATTTTTAAGTAACTTGAGAAGAGTACAAAATTCTTATATTCGGATTAGTGTTGTCGGTTCTAGTTAGGGGTACGGAAAACTAAGCAGAAGACCAGCGAAAGACACCACTCCATTATTATTATTATTATTATTGTTATTATTATTGTTATTATTGCTTAAGTACCAGCGCCACTGATACTGTTGTAAGACAGAGAATCCAAGAGGCTCACTGAGGTACTGCTACGAATGTAGTGAAATGCAGCAGTTGCTTACAGCGTTCAAAGCTACAGACGGAGCGGAGTATTTGCTACGTGATTGTAGTAGATTTTTGCCTGCAAATTTTTGTTACATAACTGACTTGATGTATGGTTTTCGCATAATGATCATACTGAGGAGGTAATTTATAGGGAAAGTAAGTATATCTAGTTACCGTAAAGTAAATTTGAGTTTGTACTACAACTCTTATGAGTAGTTTCAACAAAAAATCACCGAGCCTCTATGAACTTTTATAATTAATTTTGCAACTGGATGTAAATTTCTTAAATTTTAGGTCCATTTTTTGCTTGTTATTCAGGATTATAGTTTGTTCTAGGAATCATGTGCTCATGGAAGATTCTAGACGTCATTCATGATCCAGACGCCCGTCTTTTAGAAAAAGAGAATCCGAAGTAGAAAGTGACCTGAAGATGCTTCTGGAAATGTTCTCCACCAGACAGGTACATGAGGAACTTCAGCTCCATTTCCAGGTCCTGAACTACTCATCGAAAGTGTAGTTTTACGACGATGTTGGTGATAACGGCGAAGATGAGCGTGCCGTGATAAACTAAAAAATAAGGTGGCTTGCCTCGTACAAATTAGCCCAGCTATACGTGACTTCTGTGAAGAGGTCGGACCAAATGTTGATGTAAGCTGTGAATCTCCCTTGTAGGTGTTTCTGAGCTTGTCTTCGCAGGAAATGCTGGGAGGTTGATAATAATATGTCTGAGTGGTTCAAAAGTATGCCGGCATCGTAGCGTGTTCGATCAGAGGGTTAGCTGCCCTCTGTAATGAAAGAAAAGTGAGTTAACCGATCAACGACGAACTTAAACGGGTGTCTCACGACGTCCGCCCCGAGTAGATGAAACGAACGAAAACGAACAAAATGAGATTTAAAAAAAAGAGAGAAAAAAAAGAGGTGAAACACCAGGTCATATAATAATCTTATGTGATCTGAGGTGAAATCACTTCCATAAAACAATCGGTTGTTTACTTTCTGTCAATTCCTTATTCTATTCGATGCTTACAAAGATAAAGGTTAATTTCGTGAATAATTTTAAAATTATAATTTTTTTTCATAATGTTGGGGCTCAATAGGTTAAAAATATCTACTGAATAAAAGTAGTTGCTACTGAAATTCGTTATTATTAATTTATTTTCCTTAAATCTTTTTAGTTGACCTTTTGTCAGAATATTTTAGATAATAATGCGCCTTTTCTTTAAATTTTGCAATAAAAATGCAATGCTACGCTCCTACAATACGGCGTACTGATTTAGTGGCCAAGGAAAAAGTCACAGTCCTCTGCTAATTGCGTAATTCGGGTACTGGCGGCGAGCGCAGTTCCAAGCAAGTTGCAGAGTTCGTGCAAGCCTGTCCTTCCGAAAGAGTCTTCACTATTTTACCACTCTGTCGGCTGTGGGGTAAGGTGGGGGAGGGGGGGGAAGGAGGTTGGCTGTGTAATACGACGTGTGGACGTTTCGGTGCGTCGGGAGAGAGTTAAGGGAGAAGGTGTGTAATAAAACGAAGGGGTTTAACTTAAGCTACTTGCCCCACGGCTTTCATGACGCCAGCTACGCCCCTGATCCATAAGCGTGTCCTGAGTTATATCAATCAAGACTTCTTTGAGTATACGCCTGTCATTTGTGCTGCAAAATCCTCTACTGTCACAAGCGCCGTCTGTTTAACGTGACCAAAGAGAGGATAGCTAGCAGCGAGCGTCGCTCTGCCCCACGCACAGTGCTAGCAGGCTCTTGCCTTTGTTCCCGTCTCCCGGCGACCCGGCGAGCACAACAGCCGCGGAGGTCGGCTGCAACGACAGCTACAGCTACGAAACGCGACGCGGCGGATTAACGCCCAGTCTCCTGTCCCAGTGGCTCAAGGGGTGGATGTCAGATTACTAACCCAACAGGTGTGTGCTCAGCCTCCATACAGGAGGAGATTTTTTCCTAAATCATCACTGCCAATGACTTGTTAATCTGAAAAACGACTAATACTAGACAGGGCCTACGACATTTGAGTTTGAACGGCTTCGGGATTTCCCGAAACGCCGCAGAGTTCGATACTGTATCGAGCGCCACTCGAAAAAATCTCATGTTTGAGTCGCGCGGCGTGAATGCGAGCGATACGCGAAAGCTACGGAATACCTACAACAAGAAATGAAACCCCTTTTCAAAATCTGACAATTTCATGAATCACTGGAAGAAACAGCAATAAATCCTGTCATCGTCCAAACACAGCTGTGTCTGAAAAAATATTTCAATAGGAGTTCTCATACAGTACATATGGATATATACACATCTTTCGCCAAACCTTTCAAGGGCAAAAATGTTGTTCTTCAAAAAATATTATATGACTCTGAATCCAGTGCAATACAGCGCGTTCCTTTCAAACCTCCCACATTTCAAAGGACCAGGCAAAAAGATATGATAATGCAATTTCACAATATGCACCATATGATTATTTAATACTCATCAGTAGACCTCTAGATATGAACCATTTGTAGCACGAAGAATGTCGATTCTGTATTCAATTTTTTGCCATAGTCTTCGTAACATGTCCTCTGTCACTGTTACAGTCGCATCAATGCTGGGCGTCTTGTACACTATGATCGAATGAAAGGGGTCCTTCACGGATCCCCTCAAGAAGAAATCTAGCGGGCTAAATGGCGGAAGAACTTGAGTCCTCCGTGTCCGATCCAGCGATTGTGAAATTTCGTGCCCCGAAACTCTCGAGCATCCATTGATCAATGAGGCGCTGCTTCATTTTGTTGAAAGACGATACCAGGTTGCAAGACTTGTATCGTAGGGTATGCAATTTGCTCTAACATGACTGCATACGCTAACCCATTCACTATGCTTTCAGCAAAGAAGAACATGTTCTGCCGTGCATCATCCCACACCAGACGTTCAGTGTAAGGCTATCACGAACATCTTCAATTATAGCGGGCAGACTTTGCGAGTCTCACGTCGGAAAATTACGCCAGTTAACCGTTACTGATACATCAGTAGTAATATCATATGAGAATAAACAGCCTTCCAGGAAGATGCCATTTACGCCAATACACTGCAGCATATCCATAGCAAATTGTTGTCGGTATGGTTTGTAGTTCGACGTCAGATGTTGCAGAATTTGCACCTTGTAAGCATACGAAGGAAGACACTGGTGTACCACGCGATGAGTCTCGCTCCGTGTTCGTAAACTTGCTTAGATGCGTGCTGCATTGAGTTACGTGGACATCTGAGTGTGAGACACGCTTGTCTGATGTCCTCTACTGCCTCTTCCGAAACACTACGAAGAGCACACTAAGACGTGCAACGTGTTTCAAAACACTTTGAATTGCCAGGAACTTACGATACCAATTCTTAATTGTTCTCACAACAGGTGAATCACGTTCATACAACCTACTGTAATTTATTCCCACAGTAATCAGCGATTTCGTTTCTGCAAACTACGCTACTACTTTCGCAAGTTGCTGTGGTGTCGCTGTTTTCACTTCAGACGATCATATTGAACTCTGGCAATAATAGTTAGCTAGCGGGAATATAAATTCCGAGATGCTGTAACATACCTGTTATCTGTTGTAGTTTTGTTTTCCTGGACCTTTGAAATTTGGGACGTTTGAAAGCGACACCTTGTATTTTATTTAATTCTTAATGACTATAGTGATTTCCAGTGGGTTGCGAATAAGCTTTCCAACTAGAACAACTAAAATTAGTTACCAGACTTACGTTTTCCGCGATTTTCCTAAGCCATATAAGACAAATAACGCGATGGTTCTTTTAAGGGTAAAGACCAGCGTACTTCATTCTTCCCAAACCCGAGCTTGTGCACCATCTCTAACGACCCGGTCATCGACGGAGTGTTAAAACTTAATATTCCAATCTTCGAAATTTTGTAATAAATATGAAGAGTCTACAACAGTCTTTTCTGACAATTACTGTAAATTCGATAATAATCTCAGATCGAACACCATCACTAATAATAATAATTAGATATTTGGATGCTGAATCTTTCCCCAAATACTGATCTGGTGTGTCAATGATCTGGTCGTTATACGAACACATATCGATGTAAAACAAACACACAAGCTTCTTCTATAATTGGGTAGGCTTCCGCGACCAGAGTCGGTCGACATAAAAGTTTTCTGGGTATTACCGCGTCATAATGTAAAAACTACTGCTGCTGGAGAACAAGAAACCAACGTTTCGGCCACGATTGCAGCGGCCTTCTTCTGTGTCTAATTAGACCCAGAAGAAAGCCGCTGCAATCGTGGCCGAAACGTTTTTTTTTTCCCTCCAGCAGCAGTAGGTTTTACATCATGACGCGGTACCATACCCAGAAAACTTTTATGGCGACAAGCTTCGTCTAGATTGTGTACAGCAAATGTGCAAAAATAGTTACACCTGGCAATTTCCACTTCAAACCCTGCAGAACGAAGAGATGATGGTTTGGAGGACATCAAATAGATAAATCAAATTCAGGGCAGGAGAAGACGGAAAAGAAGTACTTTTTATCAAATTATAAGACAATATCTATTTAATTTGTAAGTAACAAATGTATTTCCCCAAATAAAAGATTTTACTATAACCTACAAGCAAAGGTGAGTAGATAACGTGAGTAAACATGCAGGAGAGCCATGGGCCTGTATTGTTGAAGACTGTGAAGCACCGAATACGAAGGAGAACATTATTCCTCAGTAGACGTCAAGTGGCTGATGATGACGATGATCATGATGACAATGATGACTTTTAGTGACCTCTAGTTATAGTGAGCCGATTTTATGTTTTGTTTTCACTGAAAAACAATGAGCTTCTATTTCAATGAAATACAATTAGTGAGACAGATCGATAAGAAAAATATCCACCAACGTAATCATAATACTCCGGCGCTTCTAAATCAAAGTGAGGTTTGAAGGATATGTCGGCTGTGGAGGATGGAGTAATTCTGTCCTGCCAGTCAAATGACGACTTCAAATGACGACTGCAAGAAAAACATAACGGGTTGCAGATTGAATGAGCAACGCTATAAAGCTGTTCTGTGTATATTTTAGTACTTCCTCTTCCAAACTAGAATACAACCGTCGATTTAGTGGGAATGAAATAGTTGGCTTTGGCTTCTTACTGTCCCGATTACACGTGCTCTCCAAAGCTAATGTAATTTGTAGCATGAAACTGCAGTTTGTCTTACACAAAATTAGATCAAATGGATAGATGGTGTACGAAAAATCATTTCAAGTGTCAAACTCCGTTACGTACAGGAGTAATACGAGCAAATCCATTTTGAAAAGTAGATCTCTCACCAGGACGCAATTTAAAATTGATAGTAACTGTTGGTATAACAGTTGCATTGTGCCTGTTGAGGCGTACAGAAATTATCAAGCATAGCAGAAAAAAAGTTTCACTGAACGTTGAAATTCGATATCACTTTAAGGTAGACGAAGCATTTAATGAGAATATCTCGGTTAATAATTTCTAATTTCGAATCTCTATACGTGAGTGACAGAAACTGGGGAAACGACCGTTTATTCCAAAACAGATAGGCCTATGTATTACCAAGAATCTGTCTCATGATTAAGGGAGACTTCTTGATGGATCTTAAAGTATAATTAGCATCTACGTAATGCCAGCAACTGAAGATCAGGATTAGGAATTGTCTACTGCTCCAGCGTACAGATGTTCGGACGAAGCCGTGACGTGCATTTCACGGTTCGTCAGCGCGAGGGACTGTTTCGGCTCGTTAGGCTCCGTTTCTGAAGGAAAACGAGGCAGTGGAAGCGTTCGCTAAGCGCGCGCGGCTATTTCACGAGCGCATTGCATCACGTAGCTGGCAGCCACTTCTTCTCGGGTGCGAAGCGGCGTTTTGCGAAATTATCCGGAACGTCCGCCTTCGCCCGAATTCTCGCCATAGAGCATTTGTCTGCCGAATGTGTCATTGTTCCGAGTGCAGAGACCCGCCTTACAATAAAAATACCGTCTCGCCTCTGTCACACGTTCCAAACGTTACGATTCTTCTGACGCTTTCATTCTGCCTGGTCAAATAACTCATAACTTGTTCTTAATTTTAATATAATGATTACTGAATTTAATATCTGTCACAGATTGTCCCATTTTCTTGGTTCTAAATGATCTTGTAGCTCCACGTGTGAGCTTACCGTTCTTCGACATTTTCTTTTAGGAAAATGTGTTACCGTTTGGAGTGCTTCATTTGGAAGTAAACCCACAACCTATCGTCTTATTCTAAAGGGGAAGGAGTCTTTGTAAGTCAAACGTCGAACAGCATACGTGGCTGTAATATGTTCCGATTCATTATATTGAAAAACACCATTTATCATGTTATAATATCTACTAGGCCACAGACGCGACTAATAAATCTGCCAAATTGCCGTAGCTACCTCTTTTCGCTGGTCAGAAGCAGTATGTCCTTTCACATTTCTTGTCAGAGATCTAGTTTGTCATTTGCCTATCGTCCTGCCTTATTCACACGCTTTGTTTTCTCCCCTCTTCCTCTACAACACCTCCCACTGTCTCTTTCCATCTCTCTCTTTCTCCTCCCCTCCCCCCCTCTTTCTTTTTCTTCCTCTCGACACCCGACTCACTCACCAAATCTCTCTCTCTCTCTCTCTCTCTCTCTCTCTCTCTCTCTCTCTCTGTCTCTCTCTCTTTTAATTAATGTCACAAGGAAAAGAATGAGAACAACTACTGCCAATATGTGCAACACTGTCCTATGATGCTCAACCACGGAACAAGGTGCCATTATGGCAATGACTACCAAACTGTTGGAGGAAGGTTCAAATGGTTCAAATGGCTCTAAGCACTATGGGAATTAACATCTAAGATCATCAGTCCCCTAGAGTTAGAACTACTTAAACTAACTAACCTAAGGACATCACACAAATACATGCCTGAGGCAGGATTCGAACCTGCGACCTTAGCAGCAGAGCGGTTCCGGACTGAAGCGCCTAGGACCGCTCGGAGGAAGGAATAGTTATCCATATAATGCATACAGGGTGCTTCTCGTTTTATTATTTGTTTTTCTAAATTTGTAAATCTGAAAGCTAACCATTAATTAATTAAAAAGAAACAAACACTATTCAGAACCCGCTGTGAACTGAGCTCTACAAAAAATTACAATAAAATATGAAAACAATCAAATCTGATTGGAGCCGATTAATTTAGTTGATGTAAAATATATTTCCTGCCTGAATGTGTTAGGTAAATATGTGTACGTAACAAATGTAGGATACACAGCGAAACCAGGCATCATCTGGAGAGGTCACAGCAACCGCTGTGATGAAAGTACTGATAAACTTCCACAAGCCGTGAGTCATTAGATTTACTTGAAAAGTTTCGTTCATCACATGTGAGCATCCTCTGACACTCATTTGCACCTTTTAGTAACACCTCCATATGTTGCCACCGAGGTAATGAATATCTGATTACTTTTAAAGAAAATGAAAAATATGTATAGAAATGGAGACATCATACAGCTAGCAGTTGCATCGGCGGACATACAATACCTTCAATGGCTGTAAAGCAGCTATAGTCCCACAAATGAAGAATTAAATAAAGCTTAAGCCTCGATAAACGAATTTTCAGAGAGGAAACTTCATGAAGCGTGAAGTTCGAACTTCTCAGGCGAAGGACGTTTCTGGACGAAAAATTAAACAGGTACCGTAACTATATTCATGACAGCTCGAATAAAACGTTTTAAGTGGATGTAAGTAGGGATTTCGTAGTTGAACACGTGGTCTAGAATTTATACTACACTACAGTATTCTATTTTCTAAATGGTGAAACAGGAAATCATGAATATCAAGAAACATGTAGTTCGTTTCAACATCAGGATTACGATCTCAGAGGAAATTATTTTTTATGTTTAATAACATGCCTTAAATTTAACACTCATTTGAACATAATATACCTCAACTTTGGTTATCGTTTATTCAAATGGAATCTTTTGTTCTTTTTCCTTTAAAATGAAGAAATCTAAATCTTTTGGGCAAACTCGTGCTAGGACTCTTCAAACGCTTAATCTGGGCTAGATGGAACTCTGCATTATGTTGTGATTTCAATAATTGTTCCACACAACATTTAATTCAATCCTAATTTACATTGCACTAATATTAATCCCTTTCGAGCCACCGGCACCATTTTCCTTCCTCTTTCTTATTCGGCTTTAGCGAATAAAAAGGTGGACTTTGCAAACCCTTTCCCTTAAACATTTTATTCCCAAAAATAAGCACCATTAGTTAAATGTTCCATTGTTCTTTAAGCGGACATTGAGAGAACAAACAATCGTTTGTGGTGTAGCTTTAAAAAATCCCGACTAATTTGAATGACAATAAGCTATAAAATTCTCGTACACTAATTACTCCTCCTACGTAACTCTGATTAGTCTTTTCTTTCCGCCCATAGAGATTAAAGCTTTTAAAACAATTTCCACTTACCCTGTAGCAATTCTTCGACTAAGAGCGATGACTGACACAGATCTATAAATAATAGTCGTAGTGTTACGTAAGTTAAACTCCATAAGTATGCGAAAACAAATACTTCGTAGAATAATTGCGTATCGTTAAAGATATATCGTCTCTGCTTTTCACTATTATCGCTGGAAAGCAGCTACTGTAAACTATGATCGCAGATAGTTCTGATCAACAATGAACTGGTCTGCGCAGCAACGTAATTTCTCATTTTTCCCAAAATGTCATATAATATTACTGCTGGTGCTTGTAAGGCTTTCGAAGAAACGCCATTGCCAAATTAGAAAATTATTCTTGAAATTAGTGAAAAAATCCCACGTGTTGTTGCTGACAGTGATTTACGTAAACACTATACACGGCAAGTGACATTCTGTTTGTGACTTCTACTGTAGTACTGTTTAAAATACACCAGTCTGAATTACGTGCTAATTCGCTTGCCGACTTTTGATACAAATTTATTTATTAAATGAAAAATGCCAGTTCTTCTATTTCCAGTTCACTTTACTTCAGTGTCACTAGTCTTTCAAAACATTAGCATATTTTGTATTCTCTATTTTCAGTAACTGTCAAGTAGTCAGTAATATGAGGTTTTTTCCCGGCCGTGGTGTCAATAACTAGTCCTCATATTAAATTTAATGTGCAGGAAAGCGGTGGACTTGAAGTAAATTTTCTGAAATGAAGGACAGTTTATGGCTCAGAGAAAAAATGAAAAGAAACTGAGAATGTTGCTGCGCCTTTCTTGGCGTGCATAAAACAAACGAACAAAAGAATAGCAAAGAGGACGGACTTAGTTCGATAGTAAGTCAACTATGCGTTCCATAGACCATCTGAACGATTCCTTTATCGAAATGATGCGGAGCGAGTTAGTTTCCACGATATGTATTCATGGTTAGTGCTAACATTAATGAATACATTATTGGTTTAGTCCTACTCGTGGAACAACACTTAAAAACAAGTTTCAAAAATGGCTCTGAGCACTATGCGACTTAACTTCTGAGGTCATTAGTCGCCTAGAACTTAGAACTAATTAAACCTAACTAACCTAAGGACATCACACACATCCATGCCCGAGGCAGGATTCGAACCTGCGACCGGAACGGTCGCTCGGCTCCAGACTGTAGCGCCTAGAACCGCACGGCCACTCCGACCGGCAAGAAACAAGTTTCTGTCCATTTTCCCGCCTACCTGCTTCTAAATAGAAGTACGTCCGTGGACTAGAAGTTGTCAAGAAGAAATGATTTTAAGTTAGGTATAAATCTTTCTTTGCTGCCTGTCAGACATTTTATGTTATTAGGAAAATGATCAGAAACTTTTGTTGCCGCATATTGGTCTCCTTTGCCAGCCATTGATAGCTTTTTTAATCGGTAATACAGGTTATTTTTCTTTCGAGTATTTTAGGCAAAGACATCAGTCTTCTTCTCAATTCCTGATTGACTGTTTAAGACGAATTTCATTATCGAATATTACGTGTTGTGTCGGCGCAGTTGCGATGCCTGCCTCCTTGAAGAAGTAACTATATGACGTCAGTGGCTGAACACAGCATATTATTTTTACTGTACACCTTTTTGCAATTAATACTTTCTTTCTAAGTGATGAGGTATCCCAGAAAATTATTCCATGAGACATCAATGAGTGGAAATATGCTAAATGTGTCAAGAGGCTTATCCCTTTGTTTCCAAGATTAGCAATTATACGAAAAGCAAAAATAACTGAATTTAATTGTCTGAGAAGCTCAGTAACATGCTCCTTCCAGGAATAGTTTTAATCATTATGTACATTCAGAAAGGTGGAGCATTCTAAGATATTTGCAGACTCCTGCTTATGTGCTGTATCGCTTGTTGAAATTACTCTGTTTGTCGTACAGAACAGAATATAATCTGATTGTTCAAAATATAGAGAGAGTCCATTTTCTGAGAAACGCTTTTTAATTCTTTGGAAAATAACATTTATCAGACTGCTACGGTCGCAGGTTCGAATCCTGCCTCGGGCATGGATGTGTGTGATGTCCTTCGGTTAGTTAGGTTTAAGTAGTTCTAAGTTCTAGGGGACTGATGACCACAGATGTTAAGTCCCATAGTGCTGAGAGCCATTTGAACCATTTGAACCAACATTTATCATCTCTTCTGTTGCTTTCCCTCAATTAGGATTCATTATAAGACTAGTATCGTCTGTGGAAAGAACCAGTTCTGATTGTTGAATGTTAATTGGAAGATCATTCAGATATGTAAGGAATAGCGGTGGACACAGTGAACAAATTGAACCTTGTGCGATTCCCTTCGTGATTTTTTTTTTTTTTTTTTTGTAAAATTTCCAAACCTTCCGAAATTGTTTGAAGTATTCAGCATAATCTTTTGCGTTCTGTTTGTTTTGTATGATTCAAACTACTTGTGTGTAAAACCATCAATTCCATAAAACTTGAGTTTTTCTAACTGAGTAACATGACCTGCACAAACGCCTTGAAAAGATATTATCCTTGTAGAAATACTAACAAGCCAAGCAGTTGCAAAATGAAAGGTTTGTTAAAAACCTTTTACTATTGTTTCAGAGTTTATTAAAACGTTTTCTTCAGAAGCAATTATTATGGAGATGAAATTTTATATTTGATTAAAGTAGTTTGGTTGTACTTTAACTTACCTCTACCCCAACATCCAGGTATCAATATCTGCACATTTTTATAAACGTCGAAATCATGGTCAAGGGCTTTTAATAAACCTTCCATTTTGCAGCTCACTGGCTGCTTATTATTTCTACAAAAAGATTTCATCCTACAGTTGCTGTCCTAGCCACGCACAAAATTTTAAAAGACGTTATTGTCACTGCGGTAGTGGCTCTGGCGAAGGTGAACTTTTTTGTAAGCGTCTTTTGATATTTTCTGTCGATCAAAATATAGTGAACCACAGAGGCGAAATGACTATCCCAGCCGGCCGGGGTGGCCGAGCGGTTCTAGGCGCTACAGTCTGGATTTGCGTGACCGCTACGGTCGCAGGTTCGAATCCTGCCTCGGGCATGGATGTGTGTGATGTCCTTAGGTCAGTTAGGTTTAGGTAGTTCTAAGTTCTAGAGGACTGATGACCTCAGAAGTTAAGTCCCATAGTGCTCAGAGCCATTTGAATCTTTTTTTATTTTATTATATTTTATTTTCTTTTTTATACTGGCACAGTAAGGGTCGGTAGGAAAGAATAGCATTTAATTTATTAGTTAATAAATCCATTGGGCTTCTACTCTGTTTTCAATTATATTTAAAGGAAAATTGAGCCAAGGCAGTTAACAATTAAGTTTGCATTTGCAGTAGTTAAGTTTCTCTTTTCCCCATAGTGACACACGGAAAGTTATTGTTGATGCACTTAGAGCAATCGGAGAGCTTGGCAGAAAACTTTCTGTGAAATCAGAATTATACCCTGGGAGCTCTTACCGGTAGTGAAATGTAAAGAAACGAAGGCGAATAATATCGGCAGCAGGAATATGAACCTATTAGCTTTCAGGTGGCGGAGAAGCGAACAAGGAATGTCGCTTACGTTAGGAGGACTAAGCGTATTTTTCATAGCTCGCGAGGGAGATGGGAGGGCGAAGCTTCGGAAACCCGACACTGCGCGTTTGAGAGCGATAAGCGTATTGATCCCCCGTGGCTGGGCGGCGTCGCCCACCGTCGCGCCGGGGCGGCGATTTGCCAACAGTTGCCGCCCACGGGCAGCGCTGTCGCATCTGACGTAAACGGTGCAAACTGCTGGCCGTCCAAGCGTTGGATATAGACATATAGATCATTTTTATTTGCAAGAAGCCAGTTGATTGTGGGATAGTCAGGAACTAATAATTAGCCGCTCGTCGTCGTCGTCTACATAAAGGGATTATGCGTCTGCCTGTTCACTTTTACATGATTACTCGGCAATTCACAATTATGTGCCTGGCATAGAGTTAATCGGACCGCCTTTAAGCTACTTCTCTACCAATTTCGAACAGCGTGCGGGATAAACAAAGAAATCTTTCCGTGCGAGCTCTGATTTCACTTATTTTATTTTGATGATAATTTCTCTGTACGTTAAGTGGCCGCCAGCACCGTATTTTTGCACTCTGAGGAGGAAGTTGGTGATTGAAATTTCATAAGAAGGTCCTGCCGCAGCGAAAAACGCCTTTGTTTTAATGACTGCCACCCCAAATCGTGTATCATACCCGTGGCACTCTCTTCCCTATTTCGCGATAATACAATACGAGCTGCTCTTCTTTGAACTTTCTCGATGTCCTCCGTCAATCCTATATGATGCGGATCCCACACCGCACAGCAGTACTCCAGAATAGGACGGACAAGCGCAGTGTAAGCAGTCATTTTAGCAGACCTGTCACATTTTCTAAGTTTTGGAGCCAACAAACCTCGGTCTTGTATTTGCTTTTCCCATAACATTATCTGTGCGGTGGTTCTAATGTAACTGTAATCCCTAAGTATTTAGTTCAGTTTACAGCCTTTAGATTTGTGCGATTTATCGTGTAACTGAAATTTAGCGGATTCTTTTTAGTGCTCATGTGTATGGCTTCACATTTTTCATTATTTAGAGTCAATGGACACTTTTTGCACAATAGAGATATCTTGGTTAAACCATTTTTGAAATTTGTTTTGATCGTCTGATGAGTTTACATGTCGGTAAATGATAGCGTCATCTGCAGACAATTTAAGACGTCTAGCTCAAACTGTCTCCTAAATCGTTTATGTAGATCAGAAATAACAGAGGGCCTATAATATTTCCTTGGAGAACGCCAGATACTACTTTTGTTTCACTTTGTACTTCCCCTCAATTACTATGAACTGTGATCTTTCTGACGGGTCAGCAAACAGGCTTCACACAAAATTTATGTCCGCAGCTCGTGGTCGTGCGGTAGCGTTCTCGCTTCCCGCGCCCGGGTTCCCGGGTTCGATTCCCGGCGGGGTCAGGGATTTTCTCTGCCTCGTGATGACTGGGTGTTGTGTGCTGTCCTTAGGTTAGTTAGGTTTAAGTAGTTCTAAGTTCTAGGGGACTGATGACCATAGCTGTTAAGTCCCATAGTGCTCAGAGCCATTTTGAACAAAATTTACGTCCATCGTTTTCTTTCTGGTTGTAGTTTAGGATTTTCTTGTGTAGTCTTTCATCCATCATTTTACTCACACATTGTTTTCCCGTATCTCTGTAATCAATTGAGGAGCATGGTTTCAAAACTTATTAAATGCAGCCTAGGTCAAAATACGGTTTGATGCGTTTTCACTCCAATTGTGGTATGCTCTTTAACGCTGTTGAGTCAGACTGGATCATTTCGTATTCTTTCCTATAGTGATTTAGTACTGAAAAATGTGATCGGATAAAATCGTATTATGTACACCTCAGCCGAAGTTTCAAAACGTTCACGACACGTTACCACACTGTGTTACTAGCCCACTCTTTTTCGGTTGTGCACACCATTTTCATCTTACAGCTCGGAGTGTGGTGGTTTTGCATAACTGTGCACTTTCAGTCACCATGGGGGACTAATTACCCTTGGGAGAGCGATTGAATGAAAGTGGAATGAGAATTAAAGCTGTGAAAACTGAAAGACATCATGAAAATATAGTTCAATAAGTAACAACACGTGACGTATTTTATGAATAATAGTTTTCAGTGAAATTTTTTAATGTCGGTGCAGTGATGAGATATTCGTATGGGAAATATTGCATAAACACATGTTTTTATACTTTTATTGGGCTTTACTATCTGTAATTTTGACATGATGAGACGTATTTCGTTTTAGATACTTCAACCGGCGTCCATATTTAAGTAATTTTAAGACGTCTTGTAATCACAAGGGAGGCAGATTTAAGTGTGGAAGCGCTGCAATATTCTACCTGGCGAAATCAAAAAATAAAGTTTACACCATACCAAATAAAGCGAAACAAGATAACAGACTCAGTTATATAAAAATAAAAAATTGAAATTAATATTTTCAAATCATATTTTGTGAAAGATAATTGGATCAAACGTATTTTGTCCAGTGAACAACATAAACTATAAACGTAGAAACTGTCGTTGAGAGCTGAGATATTTCATTTGGTTAGGAAGCGAAACTTTTTTTCACTTCCTGTAAAATTGTGATCTGTGCACTTAATACGATTTGAAACGATGCTCCTCAACTGCTTCATCATTAATGGCATGGAACTTACATTCAGCTCATTTCAAATATTTTCATTTTTTATTAAATATGTTCTCGTGCATCACTTCAGTCACGCCAAGAATCTCATCGTTACTTCACGTATTTTGACGTCATTATTCTTTTCATTTATCCAACTCTCATTTCCGTGCCTGAGTAATGGAATCACCTTAGTTTAAAAAAATTAGTTTTTTGTATCTTGAGTGTTGTAGACTAGTGCTAAGCTTATTGTACCACATATAGCTCGAAATTTGCGCAACATTTTATCTGTATCTTTATCATATTCTTAGATCGTGCCACAGGCCAGATATTTAAAATGTGACACTAGATCAGTTGTTTTATAGTTAATTACTGCAATTGTATTGAGTATTTATCTTGAGAGGCCATAATTATAATATTCGGTATATTTTACGCCTAACCAAAGTACTGCCAACTGTGGGGTCATCCTCAGTTTCTTTTTCATTAATTTATCATCACCAAATAGTAATGAACTTAGGTTAGTCTATTTACCTCATTTTATTTCTGGGTAATTACCTCCTTTTCACCGAGCGAGGTGGCGCAGTGGCTAGCTCACTTGAGTTCCATTCCGGAGGACGACGGTTCAAATCCGCGTCCGGCGATCCTGATTTAGGTTTTCCGTGATTTTCCTAAGTCACTTCAGACAAATTCCGAGATGGTTCCTTTGAAAGGGCACGGCCGACTTCCTTCCCCATCCTTCCCTAATCCGATGGGATCAATCACCTCGCTGTTTGGTCCCCTCCCCCAAACCAACCAACCAACCTCCTTTCCAATTTTAAGGACACTATCAATACAAACAGTAAAAATAGTGGATGAAGGTGAATACAGTGTCTCACTCCTTTTTCCTTTTATCTCCCGTATTTATTACTATTTTTGTTTCACGTTTTAAGCTTTTGAATGACCTTATGAGAGGTGGTGAGTAGAAATCCATAAAGAATTTTGGATCAACTGGATTGAAAGATCTTTCAAAATCTATGAAGAGAACGTGGGTCTGAAGGATAAATTCTCTTTGTTTTCTATGGGTCTTCTTTTTATAAAAAAATATTGTCACTGTACGATTGTCCTTTTCTACTTCCATTGTGATCTTAAAGAAGTGTCTCAGCTAAAACTGTTATTCTGTTGTTCAAAATGTTCAAGTAGATCGCTAAAAGGTTTTGGTTTTAAATCACGAAGAATTTTTTCCTCTCTTCTCTGAGTGGCATCATCGTGATGCGACCTTCAGGATTATTCGTGACATTTCTTTAGACAGAAAATCCTTTATTTCGTCCGTAGTTATCAGCGTAAAAATTATAATGTCACATCCATTTATGTGCGGGAAGCTGGATTAATCTTCATTTCCTCTCTCTCTGTCTGTTTTTGAGGCAAGACACGTCTGGTTCAAATAAACGCCAGTGCAGCTGGGGTGATGTCACAATCGATAGTCGATCATTCGTTATGTGAAGTGTTACTTCTCACCTTTACAGTCTGATTTTGCGTGCGTAAGAACTTTAAACCATTTCAGAACAACCCCTAGGCTGTCGGTGTGGTTCTGAGCAATAATAAATCTTATTAGACCTATTAAATAATCTTGTACGATAGTGTCATTTCAGTTACCGGTTTACCGATAAAACGCTTTGTACGTTGTCAAATTTATGTAATGGTGAAAAAAGGATAAATTTGTCATCTATGTAGCATTATCCACATTTAGCACTTATTTTTGCTGGCGAGTTCCCGTAATGGCGGCACTGTGATCCTTAAAGTCGAATCTCCCTTGTAAAACGCAGTACATCTAAGTTTCACGTTATGAAACACTAGCTGAGAAACCCGGCATTTTCCGTGAATTCATTTTACAAATTTTCTATTACAAACGAACACAAAAATATGACCTGTGTTTGTTGTGTAATGTCGAAACAATTTCATTTCCATTTATTCGTGAAAGCACCTATAAAATATGAAACAGCTGTAGAAACAAATATCGTGATGTACGAATGTATAAGTACTGTTACTTCGCCTGTCTACAATACGATCTTATAAACGTCTCTATGGCAATGGCTCTTCATAACTCTATAGGCGGCTATTGTTTTCACCTACAGCTGTTTAAGCTTCGCAGTAGAAAGCTGCCAAAAGCGCTGCCAGGTGTCATGGGTTTCCGTAAGTTGAATCGACTGTACGAGTGTCGTAATAAAGAATAAACATATTAAAACTTCGTACATGATGCGGCGAACAGAGTTGGTAGCAAAGAAGTAGTAAATTTAAACGTCACGCATCTTCTGAGCTATATTTGATACCGCTATATAATTTTGTAGATGCATTTAGCAGCCTATGTGCATACTGTGTGCGAAATTTATTTCGAATACAGTTAGAAGCACAGAATTAATAAATTTAGATCTCATGCACAATGCCGTACTTTTTCACGCATCTCTTTGACGTCATATCTCCTGAACTATGATAAGCACATGGTGCCTACCCCAACAGCGAACGTTGCCTGACAGTAAGGGATATGTATACAAAGTTTGGTTGAAATCGGTCCAGTGGTTTAGGAGGAGATGAGGAACATGCACGCATATACCCACACATCCACATAACCCTTTTTGTAATATGTATGTATTAATACTATATTGAATATGTGTTACAAAATCCATCTGTTCTCCATTTTTTAAAACTGCAGGTCACAGCTCATGTATTTAAAATCAGCAGATCTAACGACCTTAGTGAATACTGGAGATAAGTGACCATCTTCACGCTGTTTCCTTCGTAGGGGTAATTGGTGATATACTGCTGAACAACCGTTTAATAAGTGGTACGACAGACTTTCCGTCAGCTGTAGGACAAAATGACTCCAGTCGAACACTTCCTTCATTGTTATCACAAACGGTGAAAACACGAAAACAAGAATAAAGAAGGAACGATGACGACACGCCAAACTGAATATAATGTATTTTGTTGTGAGAAGAAGGAAATAGTCATTGTTACGCCCAGATTAACTTGGAAGATTACGTATTTTTATAACGCTCACTGAAAAAAACCATGTTAGTTTCCTGTGTTTCAATTTGTTCTCAATAATTCTTGGACGCGAGTAATAACACTTTCCAAAGTTAGATTCGTCGCAAATGAGAAACTGAGTGCATCAATTCCGCTCTTGCAACTACTCCAGTAAATTACTGACGGGGAAGATGAAACCACAGATGTAAAAAGCTGAAAGAATGACATTGTTGCAAGTGAGTTTGATATCCTACAGTGTAGCACAACGGAGATGAATAACTTTTGTAAAAATAATTGTGTGTGTTAACAGTAATTTGTGAAACCTATGTCATAGTAAAATGAAAAAACAACAAATGAATGATAAATTTTAACAACTGAAGGCGCGTTCTTCATTACTGTGTAGTTCAGAGTTGTCCACTAAATCTACGACTAATACAATAAAAGTAGAAGTGTGGCTAACGTCATTGTGTCATAACACATCAAGACTGTTCAACGACTATAACAGTGTTTTAACTAGCATGTAGACACACACACACACACACACACACAGAGAGAGAGAGAGAGAGAGAGAGAGAGAGAGAGAGAGAGAGAGAGAGAGAGAGAAGAGAAAGAGAGAGACGGAGGACAGGGAAAGAGAGGGAGAGGGAGAGAGAGAGAGAGAGAGAGAGAGAGTTAAGAGCAATTAAAGCGATACGTAAATTCCCCTACATGGTGTTAATCCACTGATACACTAAAAGTGTTGTCTCAAATGGGTTGAAAAGCTGGAATACTTTTCCGTTACACGACGCAAATTATTTCGGTAATATGTGAGGGTGTAAGACGCCTTGCAGACTATGGAATTAGCTCGTTCGTATCTTCTCCTCGTCTCATTGAGTGCTTTGTTGGCATCCTGCCACTCCTACTTGCACCAATCCAAAAATTCCCAGACGTCCAGAAAGTTACGGTAAATTGGTCGCAATTTAAGAACAGCCACAGCGTAAGACAGTGAAGACTAATCACATAATTAATAGGAAAAGTGGAGTTCACAGTTCACTTTCGTCTCCAGGTTCCTTACTTATCGAGAATTTCATGGCGAGAAAACTTTCGTTAGCAACCGTTTTATTAAATGGACCACTTCGGGTTCATTACATATATGAGTGATGGGTTGTTTCTATTTCAGGTGCAGTAGTTAGCAGTGTCTCGTCGTTTCCGTATTTACAAAGTTCGCATTAAGGTTGACATAAGGAAACAGATATCACATTTATTTGTTGGATTATGTACCTTAAATTCTCCATGTACGAAAATATGTGGTTGTGTAGGATGATTGCCGAAATAAATATCCGGTAAGCAAGCTCCCAATTCTGCCTCTACAGAGTAGCCTTATAACACCAGTTAGGAAATGTTTATAAGCCTGATCTGCGCAGATAACTGACGATATATTTTCTCGATTTTTTTCTGGCTAACTTTCTCTTGAATAATCTCTTTTACAGAAAAGTTCATCAAAATTGCTGCGACGGTTAGCGATGTGTTCCGGCTTACATACGTTTTCCGGGCCAGTTTCATCTTAGCCACCCCTAGCGCCTACATTCTACGTAACTTACTACTTATGGAGGCGGTAGGTGCATAGCTATTGTTCACCAGCCCACGATAGCCTTTCAGAACGGAAAGTATTTATCTTTATTACACTATCCACGAAACTATTATGATAGCAGACACAAAAAATTTTAAAATTTTCCATTAGAAGCAAATTGACTATCGTACGTCATCATGTCTCTCTCTTTTTTTTTCTTCAAAAGTGTCCTCTTTGTCGAGTGAGATTCGGTAAATCACCAATTTTTAAATGTTTTGCAGCAACACTGAAACCTACTTCTCCACTTGACCTTTGTGCGTTGCACATCGGTGGACTGCTAAGTGGAAGGATCTGGTACGGTAAGAACGCAAGCAAACCCCAACTCTGTTTAGTGGTTTCGCATTCTGTTCTAGACGATATTGTGTACATTGAAATCCGGGAGATCTGGAAAAAGCTAGTAAGATACTGAATGTGACGTCAGATACTGTAAGGAAAGCCATTTCGTGAAGCTTTCAGTGGTGTTTACCCGCAGTTCTTGAACTCGAGAAATGTGTTATAATCCAGACTCCGGTCTTCCAGAAAAATGGACTTCAAATCCATCTTCAGCCATCTTCATTTAGGTTATCTTTGCTTTAGGGAAAATAAGTTATTTGTAAACTATCGTTCCTTGAGTATGATCATGACAGTTTTTGCCTCTCACCTAAGTGCACTTTAGCTAATGCTAAGCCTATACTGATGTCGACATCCATAATGCATCTACCCGTGACTCTCCTTCCTTATATTTTCATTTTAAAAGAAATAGATTTTTTTTATTTTATACATGGACTTTAGCTGCCCAGCTACTTAGCCAACTACGCTTTTCTTTAATATGTCAACAAACTCTAAAACTGTTTGATGTGCGTCTAGTTTTCGATAAATCTCTCTCATGACCGTAATAAGTTCTCCGCAGGGTGATCAGAAACAGTCTGTACGGGTGTTGCAGGATAGGTTGTGGTCAGAAATAATTGTTAGGAAACAAATTCCATACGTCGCACCGTTTCCGAGTTAATTAGCATCGAACTTAGCGAATCAGATAGAATTAATGTGAGCTGTTCTCACAGCTTAGATGATAGTGGGTGAGACAGCGCATCCTTTGGCTCGGGTTAGATCCTTACTACCACCCCATGTCCTATTTTTGTGCCGCTCTCTTGTTCGGTTTTACGAAACCATTCGAAGGACACATTTGGTAATACCGTCCCAGGCGAAATGCTTGAATTTGCGAGTGCAACGGCTTCATTGGCTAACTTCAATGCTAATTAACTCGGAAACGCCGCAATGAATCAAATTTTGTTCTTAACTGTTATTTCTCAACACAACCTGCTCTGGCACAGCCTTACAAAATTCTCAGACAGTTCCTGACCACCTTGTATATTGCCATTGTTAATAGCCCGAAAATTTAAACTTCCTTATATTTTGTTTAACAATCAAAATAGACACTTTTATTACGAGGACGTACATAACTGACAATCACACAGCATTCATAGTACGGTTTATGGGGTTAATTATTAGAGATAAATAACTATTAACAACTAACAGAGACTAGGAATTAACACTGTGATTACAAACAATCAGTTAATGAATAAATGACTGCAGACTTGCCCCTGGCGTCAGCTGACTTGTAAGCCCCTATCTTGCAGTTAGCTAAATCTTGCGGCTGTCAGCCAGAGATCGTACACCGAAGTGCTGAGATCCGGAAGTTTTGTCTGTTACGCCCTTCCACACGTGTTTCAGCAAGTCTTCAACTATTTCATAGTTTTCACCAACAACACGTCTTCTGAAAACACGAGTAAATGACAGGTTTAATTCAGTTAAAAATCTGCGTAGCAACTTCATGCTACGTGAGTTGGCTTACTTAAAATCACCTCCAGTCATAGCGTCTCGCATGACCGCTATATTGGAATGTCCAAAGAGAATAAATAAAATGTACATAACGTCATACTCTTGTTACCCGTCGCAACATATTTTGTTGGACACCGCACTCGAGGTAGCAGCTCGCAGGCGCTGAGCATTACAGAAACAATGGCAGTATACCGACACAATTGAGACGTTGTTTTTTTTTCCTTGGTTCAAGCGCCACTGCACCATATTCTTCTCCCTTTACTACACGACTAGGGCGGAGCAAGGCGTCGTCATTTAACAGCATTCCCCTTCAGTTTCATGGATCGGCGAACATGACGCTCAAAGAGTCAATTGTTCCGCTCCGGTTTCTCATCGTGGCTCACATGGTCTCACGGTCTTTCCAATCTCATTCCGTCATGGAAGGATTTCTGTCACATTACTTTTTTCGTTATCTTCATGCTGAAGTGTCACTGTATAACGGCGAAACCTATCGAACTTTAATTTCTCCTCGTAATTTCACTTACATTGCTGATTTCACACCAAGAATCTGAGTTTCATGTCACATCTTCCTGTTAGGTAAGTGTGAAGGATTACCTTTATTTTCCATAAATTTGTGAATAGTACAGCGATGACATTTTCATTTGTGTGGCCACACTGTCCGTACTTGCCTTACAATTTCTGATATTTTCATTCCACCGTTACAATTACAAGAAAATGCGTGTTTTTTTCACCAGATGCGTTTCGCTTTATTGACGTAAAGCATCATCGGTGGTGGTGATTTCTGCTTGGTTTCTCGCCTATATCAGGAAAATCCATCTGCTAGCACCTTTTTGGTGTCTTTCTTCATTAGACACTAATACTTGTAGTCTAATTTTTCGTTACTGTTTTTTCGTACACCAATACCAGTGGTGAACGAAAAAGTGTGCTGTGTAAAACGTAAGGAATGCATAATTCAGTAGAGCAACGAAAAAATAGACTAGAAGTAACAGTGTCTAATGAGGACAGACACCACAAAGGTGCTATCAGAAGGATTTTCCTGATATAGGCGAGAAGCCAAGCCGAAATCACTACCACCGATGATGCTATACCTCAACAAAGTAAAACGTGTCTGGTGAAAAAAATACGCGCTTTCTTGTAGTTGTAACGACGAAATAGAGCTATAGATTCCTTAATAACGAATTTCATTAAAGTCTACTGATCGGATTGTCAGATTGTACTACTGCACCACAGATAAGACGTCCCAGGTTGTACTAAGCGAGAGCTGTGGAGTTGCGGGCAGTTGTATGTTCCTCAGGCTCTGCCCCTTCCTAGAAAAAAACTGATCTTCAAAAATCGAACGCGCAGGTTCTCCCCTGTATCGCTACACGGACACATGACTCTAGATCACAAAGGATTCCAGCAGTGTTACATTGTCAGTAGGCTGTGTTCTTACTCGTGTTTCCAAATAATGTCAAAAATTACTATCAACGTAAATATATAAAATATTCATATGTATGTGAATGTTAACTGCCAGCTAGCGAATAATATGTACAAAACTCTTTCAATCTATACTCTGCCTGAGTCAAATAGCTACATAACAGTTAGCAGGTAGGTCTACCTATCACAGAGTAATAGCAAGAGCGTGTTTGATAATTAATAAACACACTTTTCAATAGGTTTGTGATTTATTTAGTAAGATTTTGTGCATCGTTTCCCGAATCTAGTAGGAGTTTCGCGCTTCTCATTGAGTGAGATCCGTGACGCACACTATTGCAGATCGCCACATCTCTACACTTTTCCCTTGTCTGTCGTTTATTTTCCTGCTCTCTATTTACTTAGGTTGATTTTAGGGGAATTTGTCAGCTATGAATCTCGTTTTATTGACGGTAAGCAGAAACGTCTATTCTTTCAGGATTGGCACATGAGAGAGCAAAAGCGTTTTGCGAAGAAATGAGGAAGAAGAGTTAGTGTTAACGTCGCCCCCATGACGGAGTCATTAATGACAGAGTATAAGCGCGGACCGGGCAAGAATTGAGAAACAAATCTACTGTGCTATTTTCTAAGAAACACTCCTGGCACAAAACATAAGGTTATCTAGGGATAGCTTGCAAAATCTGTGACGGCCACACGGGAATTGTAAATCATTGTGCCAGATCGCTAGGTGCCTCTTTTGAGATACTTAGCTTGGCTTCAAAAACGGAAATGCTAACGCTATTGCGGAAACAATAGCATATCTAAATGATTTTTTTTTCAAAATGTTTACTGTTGGTACCGCCAGTGACCTTTCTACAATTTGTTTCTTTCTTCCTTCATTCTCTCTCTCCATTTTCTAGCTTTTTAACATCTCATTTCTAATAACTCTGTAACTGGAGAGCAACTCTCTAAATGTGTGTTTTACCGGAACACTATATGTTAGTGACCCAACAAACACAGCGTGCACTGCGGTTTATTGGCAAAACAGAACGTGCAACAAATCTACTGAAGAAACTGCCTACGCTACGCTTGTCCGTCCTCTTCTGCTAGATATGGGCTCCTTACCAGAGAGCGTTGACGGAAGACGTCGGCACAGTTCAAAGAGTGGCAGCTCGTTTTGTATTACCGCGGAGAAGGGGAGAGAAGGTCACGGATATGACATGCGAGTTGAGATGGTAGTTATTATAACAAAGACGTTTCTTGTTGCGCCGAGATCCTTTCACGAAATTTCCGTGCCCAACTTCTACGTCCAATGCAAAAATATTTTATTGACCCCCCCCCTCCCATCTACATGGATGGGGGTCAATTACTCACGTGCTGTTCTAGAGTGGAACCATAGAGAAATAATCTGCTAGTGATTCGACGTACCCTCTGCCAACCACCCACATACGAACTGCAGAGTGGTCACATAAATGCAGATATAGATGTATATGTAGCTTTTCCAACTGACCTAATTTCGAACCTCAACGACAGTTAAGAAAAAGGCACCAGCTTGTGTTCATAACCATCGCTGAACAGGCTTAGTTTTACTAAACAAGGCTTCCTTTTCTCCTTCTTTAATGTACCGAGTTCCAGATATTTATCACTCTCCTTATGAGTACGAAAACGGGGCGAGATTCGAGAAACCCGAATGCTGTTCCCATATCTCATCCATGTGGTGTATGAAGACCCAAAGGAAGTAGTCTGTAGATACAGAGCGTTGGATTCGAATAGCTTCATATATGTTGGCGGAATTTTAATGTGTATGCTGAACGTGTTACTCCTTTTTATCGCCCTTTTGGAAAATTTTATTTGTCTCCCAATAGAGTACGGCAATGCATAATGGTCGAACACGGTCATTGTACGAGTGATGGAACTTTAAAAGTAGCTACTATTTATTTACAACTTATAGGAAAATATTTACAAGTAAGTATTACTGTCTTTCAAAGTAGTCACCAGCAAAAGTCTATACGCCGTTGCCAGCAACGTGGAAGTCGTAGGCTACCCTTAGCAACGTCAGATATGTTGGTAGCTCCGGTGGAGAGGCCTATTGCCCGACGAATCTCTGTACCAGGTCTGAAGCGAATGACATGAAGCGCTTGCTTCAATTTAAGAATCAAGTAGAAGACACAAGGGCTTAAAACCTGGGAATATGGTGGGTGGTACAGCACTTCCCAGTCCCATGGATCGAACAAATGAGTCACAACCTGCGCCATAAGCGTCTGAGCACCGTTCTGAAAAATGATGGGCTGGTCCTGCAGAAAGAGTCGCCGCTTCTTTCGTTAAGGTCTGTTTTTGGAACACAGACGGTGATCTGTTTAGCGAAAGATGAGGCGAAACTTCCTGCAGAACCCGCGCATAGTTTTGCAGGACAATGCTCTGGCGCTAATTGGGCAAGATGTCACTGATTTGTTCGATCGATGGGGCTGTAGTACGCACCGCAGTCCCCGGACTTAAGCCCTTGTGACTTCAGTTTGACTCCTAAATTGAAGGAAGCACCTCTTGTCATCCGTTTCGGAACTGTTACAGAGATTCGTCGAGCAATCCCCCGCTCCACTCGAACTATCATCACAATTGGCGCTGCTAAGAATATTCCGCGCCTTCCACATCGCTGGCAACGGGTTATACACAATGCTGGTGATTACTTTGAAGGACAGTAATACTTTGAAAAATGTGCAAATTTTCTATAAGTTGTAAAAAAATAGTAGTCACTATTAAAGTTCCATTGTCCCAGAGGATTCAAAACGAACGTATAACATAGACGTTTGTGGAGTGAGATTCCGCCGAACTGAAAGTTGCTCTCTGGGACTTTTCCTTGTATTGTCGGTACCCACTGATACCCGTTACCTGCTGCTGTTGATACTGACAGACACCGGGAGCCCCGCTAGTTAGCAATGCCCAGTAGTGATGGCGAGACTGCAATGGACAACAGTGGGAAACTAGGGAAACGAAAAGTGAAGCAATGTAAGAGAGTGCATTCCGAATAAAATAGTGCTGAATGTTAGGCCGCAGCCGGCCGCTGTGGCCGAGTAGTTCTAGGCGGTTCAGTCGGTCGCAGGTTCGCATCCTGCCTCGGGCGTGGATGTGTGTGATGTCCTTAGGTTAGTTAGGTTTAAGTAGTTCTAAGTCTAGGGGACTGATGACCTTAGATGTTAAGTTCCATAGTGCTTGGAGCCGTTTGAATTTGTCAGGCCGCATCATTGCAAAACAATTAAAATTTGCTGCGATTCTCTTCAGGACGGTTAACTGCAGGATACTGATGAATATCTTCCCCTATATAGTGTCGAGGATCGCAGAAAGTCGGCAATTTAGTTGCTTTAGTGTTTTAAAATGCTGCTGTCTAATCACCAAAATTATTTTATTCCGAATGATACTGGCCCTGGAAACCTACGAATTTATGCGAGAGTGCAGTTCCTACAGCTATTCACGTACGGTAGCAACAGTACACACCAAAAACAATTTCAAGAACATTCCGAGTGCATCCAAGTGGTAGTCAGTAATCAATATTAAAATAACTGTGAAAGATCATGGACTATTAGTGCGATCAAATAAATATTTAGAGAATGCAAGTGGCGCTGACGCTTTATGAGCGTTTAGAGATGAGACAAAGAGAGACTTAAGAACCACAGGTTAATTGAATTTTCGGATCATGCTGCAGTGGTACTGAGCAGCTAGAGAACTCCAAAGGTCTTTTCATTTTTAATGCTAAAACTGTCTCTTTTAGAAATGTCTCTGTTTGGAGGTAAAACGAGCAGTGCAGAACTTACTGTCTGTCTTGGTACCTTGTTATTTTGAGTAAGTGTTTTTATTTATTTATTGACACATTTGTTAAACCCGTTTTCTTGTTATTTCAAATGAGTTACAATCTACACAATGACTGAAAATTTTTTCCTTGTACAACTTTTTTCTGTTTACAACTATGATTACTGCCCGCCCCCGGTATCTGAGTGGTCAGCGCGACAGAATGTCAATCCTAAGGACCCGCGTTCGAGTCCCGGCTGGATCGGAGATTTTCTCCGTTCAGGGGCTGGGTGTTGGGTTGTCCTAATAATTATCATCATTTCATCCACATCGACGCGCAAGTCACCAAAGTGGCGTCAAATCGAAAGACTTGCACCCGCCGATCGGTCTACCCGACGGGAGGCCCTGGACACAAGACATTTATTTATTTACCATAATTACTTAAAAGGAACGAAAAAGGATTAACTAAACAAAATCAGAAACAATCTTAACTCCGACCGAACAGGCGTTGGAAATTAAAATCCAAACTTGGTAGCAAAAAGAAGGTAACTTACAGTTTCCTGCCACTAGTCCGTCAGTAGGGGCCCATTCGTTACTCGTAGTGGTGGCCGCAGCTGCCGCACCCCTTCTTAGAACAAGAAGTCCACTGTCACCGTCATATTCCAACCCTTCGGTGGAATTTCTGTATGGTTTCCGTGGCAAAATATGATTCTAAGTACCACATACTTAACGCTGCTTGTTCTCTAAATAAATATAAGTATTGTAACACACTGAGAGAACTACTACATAAAATACATTGTGGCTTAACCACTCAGTAACTCTTAGGTAGATGTACGTGACTGCTCATCAATATTCACGATGATGTGGCTGACGCAGTGATGGTGATGGTCTACTGCGACGCGTTGAGCCTCATAAAACCAGCGTACTCCATTGACACAGTTGCTGCACGTCAAAGGCGACATTTCGTAGCAAAAGAGGTCGTTGGTGATTCTGTCGTGAAACGTGCGCAGGTCTGGAATCCTGTGGACCATGACCATGACCTCGGACTATAATTAGCACACAAACACTGACAGTCGTGAGTGGGATGGTAACAACTAGTGCTACAGTTCTCCTGCCGCTCCTCTTAGCCTGCAATTCCATTGGTGCCGGATTGCGATACCTGTGGAGGAGTGCCAGGCGTGGTGGTGGGCCAGCTATTGGCTGCCATACGTCATGTCAGCGACTAATAGGAACTGACAGTGTTCGGAGTACTGTGCTCGGGAAATTGTGAAGACTGAAGTCGTGTACTTATTTCTGTTCCGACAAAATAACAACCTACCATACGTTGAGAATATGGTGAAATCTCGTTTGCTAGTTAGGGGTCCTGTCGACCATCGCAACATAACTCACCGGCTGAAAACGCGCGCGATGCCGTCCCTTGGCAATTGGCCCGTGAATGTGCTATAGAAATCAGTGACAATGGACGTTGCCAAAAAATACGCCACAAACCTGTCTGTGCCTTTTGTAACAAGAAGTTCTTACTACCCATCGTACGGGATTCACGAAACACACATTGGTTGTGCTGTAAGTTTTGTCTAGAACTGTACTTGCTTAATTGCATTACTACTCCTTAAGCTGGTTTCGTGACTTGAACAGGTGTTAATCAATACATCCAGAGATTCGACCTGCCTTTGTTAATCGTTCTTTCAGCGTCACTGTCACTTCATAAAAGGTAACGTGCACACATCAGGAAACTTGAGGTTGTCACGTACTTTTGATTCCAAGTGGAACTGTTCGTTGCCTTATAAGTGGCTCGGTGTAAAAGTCGTATGGTTGGCATAACCTGATGGTACGTCATCTCCAACACCACCACCTAATTTCCGTAAAGGAATTAAGTTTCTTGTAACAAGGTCAGGACCAGTTTCCTTCAACCTCTGTAGCCCAAGAGCTCGATGTTGAGGTTAAACTACCACTTTCTTTTAATTTTTTTTTTCTTTTTCTTGAGGGCACAATCACTGAGTTGTTCAAAGCAACATTCCGTTTGATGACCGGAGCCAGAACAAAATAGCGCCTATTGCCAACATCGAGTATCGTGCGGCTGTTCGTTTTCGGCAACAGTGGAAATTTTACAGCTTTGTGAGGCCAGTCCAGTCGTCGTCAGCATCGGCATGCCGAAAACGAATCCTATTTTCATCTTCATCTACACGTTTCACTCTCAAACAGTGCGTGGCAAAATCAAAGGATTAAAACTTTCCGTATGAGCTCTGATTTCTCTTATTTTATTACGATAATCTTTTCTCTCAGTGTACGTGGGCAACAATACAATATTTTCGCATTCGAAGTAGCAAGTTGAAGTTTGAAATTTTGTGATAAGATCTCGTCGCAAAGAAAAATGCCTTTGTTTTAAGTATCTATACATGGTTTATAAACAATTTACTTTTCTATGGTGCAGTAGTAAAAGTTCTGCTTGCTGGTTTCGTGGATGTTGTTCTACATGTTATGTTTTTGTTCCATTTTTGGTGCCGTTCTTCTCCTTACAATTTCCATTTGAAATTTTGTTTTTCAGATTTCACAGCACTAGAAACTGAATATTTTTTCCGATGCTATGTTTTGTTTGGTGTTGCGAACTCTCGAATGTTATTGCCAAAAATTGAATGTTACTGACAGCTATTGAATGTGTTTTTGAAAATCTGTGATATGTTTGTGTGCGCATGTAGAAAACATCGACAAAACATATAAGTAGAACTTTAAATTATTACTACGTCGGAGCAAACTGCCAGGACTGTTTGTAACCTATGTATACATCGTCTCAAAATATAAACTAAACAGTATAAACAAAAATATGTACATATTCCAGGCCACTGAAGATACCTTGCAGAGAATTAAGACAGAGGACGTATGGCACGAAAATTGTTTCATTCAGTTGTAATTAGACGGTCCAAAAGTGAACATTATCAATATACCGCCGGCCGGTGTGGCCGTGCGGTTCTAAGCGCTACAGTCTGGAACCGCGTGACAGCTACGGTCGCAGGTTCGAATCCTGCCTCCAGCATGGATGTGTATGATGTTCTTAGTTAGGTTTAAGTAGTTCTAAGTTCTAGGGGACTGATGACCACAGACGTTAAGTCCCATAGTGCTCAGAGCCATTTGAACCATATCAATATACCGTAATACTACACGCAACTGGGGACGATAGTGCTATAAAAGCTGAAGATGTTCCTAGGTACTTAGATGAATTGGCACCCTCTAGATTTGTGCGATTTATTGTAACCATAAGTTAACGGATTTGTTTTAGTACTCATGTGAGTGGTGTTACATTTTCCTTTATTTAGGATGAAATGCCACTTTTCTCGCCATACAAATATATTGTGTAAATTATTTTCCACTTTGTTTTGATCTTCTGATGACTATACTGGACTGTGAATGAGAGCGCCATTTGCAAATAATCTAAGAAGGCTCCTCAGATTGTTTCCTACATCATATATATAGATTAGGAACGGGAGAGGACCTATAACACTTTCTTCAAGAACGCCAATAGTCTACCAGTGGTGCACAATACTCTGTCAATGGGCTGAGGTATCTTGTTTTGGCTCATTTGGGGTTTGCTTAGGCACTGTGGCACGAGGATTACTATGTGTAACACATCTTCAGACATGAACTTGTAAGTAAACATAAAAATAATTATGCAACTTCTTGTTTTTCAAAGTAAATATTAAAACCTTATGACAACCCCTCGTGAAAACAGAATGGGCGAGTGTGAATCTAGGGCAGACCCCGTTTACGGTTGGTTGACCAAGAAAGAGACAAAGAAAGTGAGGATAGCAGGAACCGAAAGTCTGGATGGTCCATGATTTTTGTACAGCATGGTCGAAGTAGCTGCTATTGATAGTCAAACTGGGTAACAAATATGTGATATAATCCAGAGACCGTAGACCACAGTAAAGTCGGCCTGTGTGAATCGATAACAATGACTTCAGCAAGGTCTCACTGTAATCCGCTACGATGAATGGAGGCTCTCCCGAAAGCCACACCTACGCTCTCAGCATATCAGCGTCCTCATACAGAGGTCAATATAATGTCGAACTAGCAATAGCCCTGTCCGAGTTCGAGACCTCAGATACCACAGTCATCACCATCGTCTAAGACCAATCAGTAATTAAATTTTCAGATGAACTGTAGTGTTGTTAACGCTGTACATGATATCTCAAGAGAACAATTTGTTAATAAGTGCATCAACTGATGCGTTGTTAGGCTATGACAGCTGTTAATTATCTAGTACTCCTGTGGCAAATAAGTGTGCCAAAGTTAAGTGAACTAATACACTCCTGGAAATGGAAAAAGAACACACTGACACCGGTGTGTCAGACCCACCATACTTGCTCCGGACACTGCGAGAGGGCTGTACAAGCAATGATCACACGCACGGCACAGCGGACACACCAGGAACCGCGGTGTTGGCCGTCGAATGGCGCTAGCTGCGCAGCATTTGTGCACCGCCGCCGTCAGTGTCAGCCAGTTTGCCGTGGCATACGGAGCTCCATCGCAGTCTTTAACACTGGTAGCATGCCGCGATAGCGTGGACGTGAACCGTATGTGCAGTTGACGGACTTTGAGCGAGGGCGTATAGTGGGCATGCGGGAGGCCGGGTGGACGTACCGCCGAATTGCTCAACACGTGGGGCGTGAGGTCTCCACAGTACATCGATGTTGTCGCCAGTGGTCGGCGGAAGGTGCACGTGCCCGTCGACCTGGGACCGGACCGCAGCGACGCACGGATGCACGCCAAGACCGTAGGATCCTACGCAGTGCCGTAGGGGACCGCACCGCCACTTCCCAGCAAATTAGGGACTCTGTTGCTCCTGGGGTATCGGCGAGGACCATTCGCAACCGTCTCCATGAAGCTGGGCTACGGTCCCGCACACCGTTAGGCCGTCTTCCGCTCACGCCCCAACATCGTGCAGCCCGACTCCAGTGGTTCAAATGGTTCAAATGGCTCTGAGCACTATGGGACTCAACTGCTGTGGTCATAAGTCCCCTAGAACTTAGAACTACTTAAACCTAACTAACCTAAGGATATCACACACATCCATGCCCGAGGCAGGATTCGAACCTGCGACCGTAGCGGTCGTGCGGTTCCAGACTGTAGCGCCTTTAACCGCTCGGCCACTCCGGCCGGCCGCCTCCAGTGGTGTCGCGACAGGCGTGAATGGAGGGACGAATGGAGACGTGTCGTCTTCAGCGATGAGAGTCGCTTCTGCCTTGGTGCCAATGATGGTCGTATGCGTGTTTGGCGCCGTGCAGGTGAGCGCCACAATCAGGACTGCATACGACCGAGGCACACAGGGCCAACACCCGGCATCATGGTGTGGGGAGCGATCTCCTACACTGGCCGTACACCACTGGTGATCGTCGAGGGGACACTGAATAGTGCACGGTACATCCAAACCGTCATCTAACCCATCGCTCTACCATTCCTAGACCGGCAAGGGAACTTGCTGTTCCAACAGGACAATGCACGTCCGCATGTATCCCGTGCCATCCAACGTGCTCTAGAAGGTGTAAGTCAACTACCCTGGCCAGCAAGATCTCCGGATCTGTCCCCCATTGAGCATGTTTGGGACTGGATGAAGCGTCGTCTCACGCGGTCTGCACGTCCAGCACGAACGCTGGTCCAACTGAGGCGCCAGGTGGAAATGGCATGGCAAGCCGTTCCACAGGACTACATCCAGCATCTCTACGATCGTCTCCATGGGAGAATAGCAGCCTGCATTGCTGCGAAAGGTGGATATACACTGTACTAGTGCCGACATTGTGCATGCTCTGTTGCCTGTGTCTATGTGCCTGTGGTTCTGTCAGTGTGATCATGTGATGTATCTGACCCCAGGAATGTGTCAATAAAGTTTCCCCTTCCTGGGACAATGAATTCACGGTGTTCTTATTTCAATTTCCAGGAGTGTATTTCATGTGTTCTAGTTCGATCAGTTTTCTCCCAGAGCTGTCAAAACCAGCGTTCTGGCAGGACGAAAATACTTTCGTCTGGTCACAACACATTATACCAAGGCGACCCCGTCAAGCAGAACTTCTTCAGCTATTCTTCCAATGCACAAGTCCATTTGAGCCATCACTTTCCTATCTGGTTTGAAGCAGCCTTCCGCAGATTCCTCTCCTGTGCCAAACTCTTCATCCCAGAGTACCACGCACAATCTGTGACCTCAATTATTTGCTGGATGTACTCCAATCTCTCCTTTCCCCTACAGTTTTTACTCTCTACAGTCCCTATAGTACCATGAAAGTTATTCTCTGATCTCTTAACTGATGTTCTACCGTCCAGGTCCTTCTTCTTGTCAGTGTTTTCCCTACATTCCTTTCCTCGACGATTCTGCGGACAAACTGCTCATTCCTTACCTTAAAAGTCCACCTAGTTTTCTCCATTCTTCTGTGGCATCACACCTCATGTGCTTCCTGTTATTTTCCAATTTTCCCGCA
Organism: Schistocerca cancellata; assembly: GCF_023864275.1. NCBI lineage: Eukaryota > Metazoa > Arthropoda > Insecta > Orthoptera > Acrididae > Schistocerca > Schistocerca cancellata. The sequence goes on from NC_064626.1 coordinate 181,196,686, forward strand.
GTCCATGTATCATTACCATACAATAATGTGCTCCAAATATACATTCTAAGAAATTTCTTCCTCAAATTTAAGCCAGTGTTTGTTACTGGTAGACTTCCCTTGGCTAGGAATGCCCTTTTTGCCATTGCTAGTCTGCTTTTTACATCCTCCTTGCTCCGTCCGTCAAGGTTTATTTTGCTGCCTGGGTAGTAGAACTCCTTAGCGTGATCACCATTCCTGCTAATAAGTTTCTCGCTGTTCTCATTTGTGCTGCTTCTCATTACTTTCGTCTTTCTGCGATTTACTCTCAATCCATTCAACAGGTCCTGTAATTCTTCTTCACTTTCACTGGGGATACGAACGTCATCAGCGAATCTTGTCACTGCTGTCCTTTCACCTTCAATTTTAATTCCACGCTTGAACCCTGCTTTTATTTCCACCATTGCTTCTTTGATGTATAGATTGAACATTAGGGGTGAAAGAGTACATCTCTGTCTTACACCCTTTTTAATCCGAGCACTTCGTTCTTGATCTTCCGGTATTATTGTTCCCTCTTGGCTCTTTTACATATCATACGAGCATATCACCCATCTTCCCCAATAGCTTACCCCAATTTTTCTCAGAATCTTACACCATTTGACATTGTCTAACGCTTTTTTCAGGTTGATGAATCATATGAACGTATCTCGATTTTTCTTTATTCTTATTTCTATTATTAACAGCAACGAGAGAATCGCCTCTATGTCGGCTTTACCTTTCCTAAGCCAAACTGACCATCTGACATCCTCAATTTTCTTTTCCATTCTTTTGTATATTATTCTGGCCAGCAACTCGGATGCATGTGCTGTTAAGCTGATGGTTCGATACTTCTCCCACTTGTCGGCTCTTGCAACCTCCGGAACTGTGTGGATGATGTTTTTCCGAAAGTCTGATGTACCGGGTGATCAAAAAGTCAGTATAAATTTGAAAACTTAATAAGCCACGGAATAATGTAAATAGAGAGGTACAAATTGACGCACATTCTTGGAATGACATGGGGTTTTATTAGAACCGATTAAAAAAACAAACAAAGTTCACAAAATGTCCGACAGATGGCGCTGGACAGCAAAACGTCAGTAACTGCTACCGTGACGGGTGAGAGGTACTTCGATATGTTACAGAATCGCATCAGCCCCAGCCTGGCCGATAAACACCTGCTGGAACGTACGATGTTTATGCAGGATGGCGCTCCACCCCATATTGCTCGACGCGTGAAAGATCTCTTGCTTGCGTCGTTTGGTGATGATCGTGTGCTCAGTCGCCACTTTCATCGTGCGTGACCTCCCACGTCCCCAGACCTCAGTCCGTGCGATTATTGGCTTTGGGGTTACCTGAAGTCGCAAGTGTATCGTGATCGATATCTCAAGGGATTCTGAAAGACAACATCCGACGCCTATGCCTCACCATAACTCCGGATATGCTTTACAGTGCTGTTCACAACATTATTCCTCGACTACAGCTAGTTTTGAGGAATGATGGTGGACATATTGAGCATTTCCTGTAAAGAACATCATCTTTGCTTTGTCTTACTTCGTTATGCTAATTATTGCTATTCTGATCAGATGAAGCGCCATCTGTCGGACATTTTTAAACTTTTGTATTTTTTTTTGTTTCAATAAAACCCCATGTCATTCCAAGCATGTGTGTCAATTTGTACCCCTCTATCTACATTATTCCGTGATTTATTCAGTTTTCAAATTTATACTGACTTTTTGATCACCCAGTATATCACCAGACTCAAACATTATACACACCAGCATCAACAGCCGTTTTGTTGCCACTTCTCCCAATGATTTTCGAAATTCTATCTCTTCTGCCTTATTTGATCTTAAGTCTTCTAAAGCTCTGACTGAGTCTAATCCTGGTTCCCGTCTCTCTTCTATAGAGACTCCTGTCTCTTCTTCTATCACGTCGGCTGACTAGTAGTATTACACATACCAAGCAGAAACGAAGAAATACGGTGGCAGAAGACGTGAGACCACGAGCGGAGGGGACAGTGAGTCAGCGGCCAGTAGAGACGGTGAGTAGGGCGGGGGGGGGGGGAGTAGGGGGCGAATAGAGGGGCAGGGGAAGGGGGCGGGAAATGGAGCGCACAGCCGGGTCCTGGCGGCGCGCCTCCACGCGGACAATCAGCGTTCGCGCCATTACGCCCGACTAATGCTCCTCCTTACATTCCTCCGACAACAAGTAGCCCTTAATTGAATTCGTGCGCCCCCTTTTCCGCGGCCAATTTGTTTTGGAATACGTACTGCTAAGTAATAGCCGAGTAGCCAGCAACGGCAACGAGCCTCTTCCTTTATGGGCGCGGGCGGCCCTCTTTATCGTGCCCGTCTCTTCCCATACGCGCTCGCACACGTGTAGTCCCGGCGCCGTATTGGAACGCCGTGCTCTGCGGCGGCCGCTCGGTCTCCAGCGCCAGAACCGGCGTCCGTATCGCCTCGTATCGCACGTGAGGGCGGCGCGGGGGAAATGTAAATTTTACACGCGCCCGACCGATCGCTGAGATTCCCGCGGCGATTACGCGCGAGGCCGTGTTTTATCGCCGCAGTTATCGGGGCGTGTAAGAGTTGTTAATAGCCGCCCGCCGTGTCCGGCCTGAATCATATCGCGCCGGAAAGAGACGTAAGTGCTAACTGAGAAGCTGCGCGCGCCCGCCTTATTGCTCTCGAGCACTTGAAACGCTTCTGAACTTTTCCACTGAGATTCCTCCTTATACGAAGTATAGCATTTTTTTTCCACTTTGTTCAGGCACTAGGCGTATACATCTAAATGTAAGTATCTGTACTTTTAAGCCACCGCACTTTTGTGGTACTGGGTACATAGTGGACTAATATCTTTTTTTTCTTCCGTGTAGCGTTCTCGGATGATGCGCGGGGTGAAGCTCTGTTGTTGTGCCTTCGTGCAAAGCGGTATCTTTCTAACTTCACAACATAGCTCAAGCGCGACTTATTTGTGGGAGGAAATAATAGGTTTTGTTGACAGATCTTAGCCGGCCGGGGTGGCCGAGCGGTTGTAGGCGCTACAGTCAGGGGACTTATGACCTCAGCAGTTGAGTCCCATAGTGCTCAGAGCCATTTGAACCATTTGACAGACCTTATAACATTCTTTCTTGGAATGCGTACACTAAGCTTTGACAAATCCTCTTTGAAGGATATCTCAATGAGTTCTTTATTTATCTATTAGGTTCGTGAATAAGTTGGAAGCGTTTTTGTACTTCATGTTACAAAAATGTTTGTTAAATCTTATGGGACTAAGCTTACACACTACTTAACCTAAATTTTCCTAAGGACAAACACACACACCCATGCCCGAGGGAGAACTCTAACCTCCACCGGGATCAGGCGCACAGTCCATGACTACAGCGCCCTAGACCGCTCGGCTAATCCCGCACAGCATTTTTCATGATCCTGCTACGGTTGTTGTGGATTTATTCACCGATTGTCATTTTTTATTTGTAGTTCACTGATATTATTTGAGTTTATACATTGTCATTTTGAGATATGGAGTAGAGGTAGAAAATGGAGTGCTAAGTGGAGAAATCGGAACATTTCCAACATATTCTGTTGTGTGAGTTCTATACAGGGATGACAGCAGTGGACGTAGCCAGAAATATTTGCGCCGTGTAAGGGACAATGCTGTTGGACAGAGCATGGCTAGAAAATGGCTTTCACTTTTAACAAATATTGTTTTGACATAAGTGATTGCCTAAGTTCGGGAAGATCTTCAGGATTTGATGAAGATTGCTTAAACGCATTTATCCACAGTGATCCACTTTGGTGTGCTCGAGAACTCGCAAATGTGATGAACTGTCATTCCACCATCGTGCGACCTCAGTTGCAGCAGTCAGCACCACTCTCTAGGACCAAGGAGTAGCTGAAGTTTCAGATGAACTTGTAGTGTTGTTAACGTTGAAAGTGGTACCTCAAGAGAAAACTTTCTTAATAAGTGCGTCAAGTGAAGCGTTGCTAGAATACAGTTGTTAATTAATCAGCAATCCTGTGGAAAAGAAGTGTGCCGAAGGTAAGTAAATCTTTTATTCATTAATGTAATGAACTGAAGTCACAAAAGCCTTGGGTTAGCGACTTGCACATATACAGATGGCGGTAGTATTGCGTGTATAGCAGGGCAGTGCATTGGTGGAGCAGTCATTACTACTGTGGTGATTCATGTGGAAAATGTCCGACGTCATTATAGCTGCACGACGGAAATTAACAGACTTTGAACGCAGAAAAGAAGTTTGAGCGAGAAGCATGGGACATTCGTTTTCGGAAATCGTTAAGGAATTCAATATTCTGAGATCTACAGTGTCAAGAGTGTGCTGGGAATATCAGAAGCTAAAGTAAATAAATATTTGTCGACCACAATCGTGAACGTGTTTTCTCCTAACTAAACACAATATGTGCTTGCGATGCTGTTACTTCGGTCATCTTTATTTCGGGTGCTGCTTCTCGTGGGATGTCAGAAACATGACATGGTCTTCAAGTTCAGAGTAGCACAAAGCTGTAGCACAAACCCTCATTTTTTCTGGTTGTGCTCCCCAGGTCGTTCTTGTCAATCGGACAGAACTTTACTTCCGGCAGCAGCGAAATGTGGACCCAATGGTCTTCGTCGGTTACGTTCTCCAGTTGCAGCAAAATCTTACCGATGAGCGGAGCTTCTCTGTGAGATGTCACCTCCAAACTAGTTACCTGTATTTGCCTGACTAAATGGGGAAGCTGAAAATCTTACGTGTATAACGAACGAGGGCATGCGACGCCGACGGTGGCAGACATGCAGCCTATTCAAAGGAATAGCCTATGCGCTCATCTCAAGTACCAATTACACAAACTTGATACTGTTTTCTTTATGTTGACATTAAACGTTCAACAGTTAATCAGTAATCCATCCACGACAGAGGAATTTTCGATTCCTCAGTTTTGTTCATCGGTCTGGCATTTTCTCCAGGCACGATTCATTAACGAGCGAAAGAAGATCTAAAGAACAAAGGAGCCAGTAAGCCCTAGAGAGTTACAAAGATGCTCATGAGACTATGGTGGCAGACATTCATTCCCCACTGGCAGACGCCACAAAAGGCGCTTTGTGCACCGTGTAGAAACACTGTATACGTTAAATTTCTAAGAGCGTATGATCCAAGAACATTTAAGCAGCATACTACTTTCCCCCCTCCTTCTCCCTCTCTCTCCTCCCCCACCACCACCGTACTCCTAAAATGTCTATCACGGCGGAAAGACTAGAAAAATTCGATATTATCTTTGTGCTCGACTTTCACAGTATTGCGCGAGCCAACAACTGAATCCGAAAAAGAGTAAGAAAAGGAAAAAGAAAATGATTTCCGACTAGACGGTTACATTTACCACTATGTGCTCCCAGCCACTGATCACTTATGTAGCCTCTTAATCTTGATCAATGTTCCAGTTTAACACGTTAAGGCCCAGGCTGACAAAAAATTGATCCTTTGGACAATAATTACGTAACCAGTGTCTATCGTGGATGAATGGTACTTCCTTAAGGTTCTTGCAATAAATCTTAATATACCGTATATAGCCTTTAACACAATTACATTTATGTAGCCCCTTCATCTTACTTCATTACGGTTGTTATTCCCCGAATATTTCTTAGTTGCACCGCATAGACAGTATTGCTTCATACTGCTTTGCAGTGGTCGCTGATTACCTTTCCAATTTACTTCTACTGGTTTGGGATTCGATTTTCTGCGTGCCTAAAACATTCCCACGAAGAGAGTGGCTAAACCACATGCCGCAACAGCATGGTGGCGTAAGTCAACATGGAGCTCCTACTGCGCTTATCTGAGGTTGAAAGCTGGGTATGTAATGGTTCCTCCGCTTTCTCTTTGGTATTACTTCGACTTTTTCGAAAGCCACATAGGACACCACCGCTCTTCTTGATTTTGCATCATTTTTGTTTGCAAGGAGAAAGTAAAATCGCTTAAGCGAATGGTCCGCGTGTTCTGTGTACTTCGGTATTTACATTGCATTGGTATCTGTGGCACATTATGTCAAGTTGCCCGACGGTAGCCTCGATGAATGTTGGAAAAAAGTTGAACACCGCAGTCCGGCTGCTCCGTGTCCCGCAGAAATTATTATTAATGAGACACAGATTTAAATGGAACGTGGGGGTCCCCCCCTCCATGTTACGTTCTACAAGCAGGTCCAGTTCACAATTCTTCAACTTCAACTCTTTTCTAGTGACTCGAATTACTTTTTCTCTTGGTCGATGGAGAGCTGTGTAGTCGAAGTCGCGCCTGTGCGTTGGCGCTGGACTCGCAGGTACGCATTTCGAATCCTGGTGATGGATGAAAATTTCACTGCCAGTATTTGGCTGACAGAAGGATGAAAAGTGGTGGCGTAAAGATCTTGATCACCAGTCTTTGCGCCAATGTCCTGGATTAAATCTCACACATGTCCCCAATGTTTCATGAAGTGAGAGCATGACTACACTACTGAAGATGAGCCGTCCGTCGGATGGGCACGTTAAGTCAACGGCATCGTTGGTGCTGTTCGGGAGGAGTGGGCTGTTTGGTGAGACTAGGTTTCACCCATTTTCTATTGTCATCATCATCATCGTGCAACATAAACATAACACTACACTATACACGCTTCCATTACAATTATCAACGCTCTGCAACTACGTATACGAAACTATTCTCATATAATTTTCCACAAGAAGTGGCCAGTGTGCGCGTAAGAAGAATACCTTTCCGACAGTCAGCTGAAACCACCCTTTGAGAGTTCCCACCGAACAATGCCATACGACGTTTTAATTTTAATCAGAAGGAAATGCAATAGTTATTGTTATAAGCTGCTAACTAAATTAAAAAAAAATTGCTACTCAGTTCGATTACACACATAATTGTCACGTAGGATGATCTGTGAGTTGAAAACTGGCAGTAAATAAATTAATATTCATCTCAGAAAGTAAAAAGTTTTGGTAGCAAAATAATGATTATTTAATAACACGTTTCATCCTTTCGGGGCATCATCAGATTAACTACAAGGAAAGGGAAAAAGAGAAAACATTAATAAGAAAAGGGGCACGGTCCTGTCGCGCGTCTTTGCATTGAGTTAAAAAGTAATTTAGAGAAACGTCTTAAGGGGAAACTTACGTGCTGTTCTGCAAATAAGCATCCGTCAAAATGTTTGCGAGATAGTACGTGGGCCTATAAGGCAAATATAGCGGTAAGAAAATTTGAAAGTAGTACTAAAAGGGACGATAATCGCACAGAAGCCAGAGTAGAAATCGCAGATTTTACCTCAAATACACCAGCGTCCGCAGACGTACAAGCGTAGACATAGGACCATGCTTAAAAACCTGTACAAATATTGTATCATTTGTATACACATCAATAGTTTTCTCAAAACCGACATGTTACTTAGTTCGTAACGGGTAGTGTATTGGCCAGCCAACGGATTGGAAAAGGTTTTCTTTTCATTTGTTTCCTTCCATGCAGTTAGTTTATCTTTTTGTTTCCCTTGAGTGTTTTTATATGTTTTACTGTGGCCAAACTTAGTTGTTGATAATCTCACTCTATGCCACCAACAGAGCGAACGAGTAGCAGGTACCCGACACTGAAGTAATCAGGTGAGCTAAGAAAATTTCGTAGGTTGACAGCACTTGCATCCCGAGTTCTGAAAGAAACACGAGGGTGGCGAACCTAATACATGCCAGATAGCTGCAGGATGATTTGCTAGTTTAGTGAGGTCAGTGAGTGGTATATCGAGAAAGGATGTTATTGTATAGGAAGAGTATGAGACAGAAAAGAAAATGCATGCTATAACGCCGTGTGGCGTAAGCAAAGTATCGAACGAGGAAAAACATACTGTGATTCCAAGCTCATCTACACGAATCATTTCTTTCACATTATTTCACTTCACGACAATTTCAAACTTCAGAAGTTTCAAACACTGTGTTATCCCGAGATGTAATGAATTAATCTGCAACACTTCCTGAGTTTGTCAAGCTTTGTAAAGACAGACGTAACCTATTTTTCTCAGAAACTACTGAAAGGTGGTGAGTAACACTAACACATAAGCCACCAGCTGCCGTGAAGGCTGAGCTAGTCAACCGAATACTTAACTACTAATTGCGAAAACATATCTAAAAACGACTTTTCCGTACTTCCTCTATATCAGGAGCCGTGGTTGCACAGAGTGTGGAATGAAGCTGACGAGTCATTCTTTAAACGAGCGACGTCTCTCGACGCGCTATCTGGACAGGAAACGAGCGATATTTAACGGACGTCTAACACAGTGCGTCACCCGGCACTGGGCGTCGTATCGTCCGCTAGGCTCCAGCGAAACGAATTATCGGATCTTCCTATCTTGACATACTAAGTAATAGCTAGTTCCGCGAAACAGTACAATAGATTGAAAAGTAACGTCTCTGTCTGAACTTTAACTTTCCTGACAATGTGTTTTCATCGATTTTTAGCGCTTCAGCTGTTCTTTGACATTGGTTCCAAGACCGATATATTGTCTGAATCTTAGAACGAAAGACAATGAGTGAACGTATACTTTCTTCCCAATACCCGCCACATCTGCGACAGTAGTCATTTCTTTGTGATGACTAATTTCGGACCATCACGTCCACGGTTTGGGATTGGACATGATGGTCCGAAATTAGTCATCACAAAGAAATGAGTATTATCGCAACGGAACGGATTTTGGAAATAAATAAAAAAATTAATACCCAAGTTGCTGGTCCCATCCTCCATCATAAAAGAGTGAACACGTGTTGTCACTTCTTCTCCACCGTATTAAGATATGTTTCAGGAAGATACAAACGATGAAAGTGGTTAGTATGACAACTTTCTACGATTTTCTGCTGTTATTATAATTACTTATCTGTCCTCGGTTTGTGGAAATGTCTATCACTAACGATGAAATTCATTTAATATTCCCATGAAATGATGTCACACATCAGCATGTGCGGAGGGGAAACAGGTGAAATGTTAAATGCGCGCAACAACGTAAGATGTTGTGTCTACACACTTATGAGTGTAGACTGTGTCAAACATTTGGCACATTACTGGTTTCGTTGTAGCCTGCGGGATGAGTTAAGGCGCTTGAAAACATCTTGAAAGTGGTTGCAGGCCGAAATTAATAATGGAATAAATTAAATATCTGGCGAAAACAGTGCTATTGCTTACAAGTATTTAGACTGTGGTGCCTTACAAAACGAAACAGGGAAAAAACTAGAAGTAATGTTCAATAAAATTCTTGAAGAAAATTTTATCTTCTTATAACTGGTCTCCAAGCAGTAGATCCAGCATGCTTCTTCCCTTTGTTTAAGCTGTGAATACCACTGTAAGAACGCACATTCTAAATTTAAAGCAACGCTCCACTAACTTCGTAAGTTGCAAGTACTTCTTTGCTATGAGTAAGCTGAAAACTAAAAAGTCGTCGAGGCTACGTTAGCAAAAGGAACAGAACTCGTTCATCTGTTTAGATTTATCTGCGCCAAAGATGCTTACATTAGAGGACAGAGCTTATACACACAGTATTTATAGCCTTTAAGTGCCTAATAACTTGTGTGAAGAAGGCATTAGATGACGCACACTTAATGTAATGTTTACACTACGGAGAACCAACTGCATCGGCGCGATAGGGAATATATGTTACGCTAATATAGGTAACTGTGGGAGTAGATCATATGTACCAAGCAAGTCGTACTGAAACAAGAACAACGTGTGAAATGAGCTGTCCGTTTTAATATATAACCAATACAGCATTGGTGTCTGTCCATTCACGAAATTTGAAGGGAAGATGATTTAGCATGGCAGAACCAGGACTGAACGTGTAGCCCACCTCTATCACAGAAAAGACTTGTGTACGTTGGTTCGAGTTCCTTAAAACAAATTTTGACGCACTTTGGGAAACCTTTGGAATTAGCATTAATTGTTTTGATAGAATATGGGTAATGTCAAAAATCCTATGACCGCAATGGAGCAATCTACGTGTCCTGTAGGTCGCATTCGGTTAAATTCCCTTTTAAACGGAAATAAAATTACTGAGTCCGAAGACAGAATGAAGATTTAATTAACTTAAATAGTTCAAATCAATCTCAGGACTAGGACTCAGGCGACTGTAAATCAGCGATTGAGGAAACGGTTCTGAAAATAAGAACTTTCGTTTATATTGGAAATACATTCGAAATGCAGATATTAAATGAGACTTAATAATAAAGTTAGCGTAGTCTCATAACATGAAATGCTTCTCCAGCAAAATTCACTTTACTTTTGCATGGGTTCATTGTTTTCCTATTTAGTGTGGGAGCTGTTAAAGTGAATCAAATAACTGTAATCGAATTTCGCCACTAGTCATATTTTAATATGTTGCTTTGGATCGAAACAATTATATTCTATTATCTCATCCCTTGGCGTCACATGAGTATAACTTACATTATTTTTACACAGCACTTTCTGTGCTTGAATAACAACTGATTTTGATTCTGTTGTTGATTGCGTCCGTTAACCGCAAATAAACCACAATATTTTCATTTCGTATTCTTGGTTATAAGTATGTTTTCGGGCGAGACGAGAGAAGTAAGCGCTGCGATTCTCAAGAATAATAATTGATGCGTTGGTTTTATATATATCTTAAAACTGGATGTTCCCAAATGAAACCTATCTCGCAGAATTTTTGATACTTTTTTTAGAAGGTACAGCTACAATTACAAATTCTTTTAAATAACAAACTTCTTATTCTTTCAAAAAACTGTTGCTGTATCCTTTATCATCTGCCTGTATAAGAGTAAGATATTGACACGTCTAGACACTAGAAAGATGATTAAAATTTTGGTTGTGAATGTTCAGTATGTCATGGATAAAATTACAGTTGCAACTAGAGCGGAGTGGCCTACATTTTTCACTAGTATGCGTCAGTACCAGTCAGCTTGTAAACGAGTCGAGGATCTCCATCATGTAGGCATCGCCATTTTTTTCTGCAGGCTTAAGTCAGCGTATACGTTACGGTGATAGTCTTGGGTTCACTGAGACAGCATGCGGCGGCAACCTCGCAGGGACACCTTCTGTGTGTCTAGTCTACTACAGCCTTCCAATTTTTCCTCCAATTTTGTTTCGTTAGCGATTATTGCATTAGATTTGGTTTCCTGTTGTTACGATCACTTTAACTCCTTCATCCTTCAAGTGCTGATCATTTTGTAACGAAATGCCGCCAGATTGTATTAGCACTACAATAGATTTTGTAGCGAAGAGTAACTCTGATGGCTGGAGGGGGCACTGATCAAATATCGGAGCAAAAGGTGAAACTTGTCCACCAGCATGTGCACGCTTCACTGATCAGCCCCGACGTTCGAGGATTAAACAACACGCTACTGCACCAGGTACTGTCCTGCTGGAATGTCCAAGCTCATGCATTGCAGCTGCATCCACAGCCAGCTCATCAACTGCATAGAACGCTGCTTGTGGGTAGAATTTTTCCAAATGCAGTGAATGAAGAGTGTAAATGAAAAACATTCCAAGTTCAAATGGCTCTGACCACTATGGGACTTAATATCTGAGGTCATCAGTCCCCTAGAGCTTAGAACTACTTAAACCTAACTAACCTAAGGACAACACACACATCCATGCCCGAGGCAGGATTCGAACCTGGAACAGTTGCAGCAGCGCGGTTCCGAACTGAAGCGCCTAGAACCGCTCGACCACAACGGCCGGCAAATCATTCCAAGTGCTAAATCTGATATTTGTTGGGAGAATTAAAAAAACAATGTATCTCTGTTGCATATAACGGTTTAGTCTCCAGAAAATGTGCACACCGCTTCACTTTATTAAGAGCGTTCTTAAAATAGCGTCGTTACCGGTTTAGAACCAACAGGGTCATGTTCAGAGGGACTTTTACATTTTTATTACACTCGTTATTGTTTACATTAGTTCTTGGCTATTTTCTGTCTAACAACTAATGTAAACGAGTAGCGCTGCTATTTGAGCAAATGAACAGTGTTGTTAACAATGGCTGGTTGCTCTTTTCTGCTTTGCAAGAATCGCCTTGTATTTTGTACCCAGCCGCGGTCTTAAAAATGTCACTTTTCGGCAAAGCAGCAGGAAGAAAGCATTTGTTGCAAGTGCCATTCATACTGAAACATCAAGTTTTATTTATAGTAGTACTAGTGCATAAATTCAGCATTAGGTTCTTAACTAGTAGAATTGTAATAAAGAAAGAACCACTTCTCATACATTTTATATTTTGGAACTCCGTGGGGAAGCACAGCTTGACACAAAGACGATGCGCCATCTGCTAACGCATGTTTGAAACACTTTCGCCTGGATAAAGACCAGGGACTTGCAACAGAGTACCGAGAACACAACAGCACTGAAAACGCGTTCTGTTTGAAAAATGGCACTTGGAACGTTTTCCATTTCCACTCTTCAAATATGGTCGTATGATAACTGAAGAAAACTTCACGAGCCAGGATCGCTAAAAAGCATTTTATTGGAAGACCGGTTTCGACACAGATATGCTGTCACACCGAATCTTATGCTTTTGAATTTTTACAACATATTATCCCTCAGTTTCACAAGTCGCTTCAATATGCATATGCACTTCCCACTACCACGAAGATCACAACGCATCGGCATCTCAAATGTAAAAGAATTTTACGTACAAACAATCGTAACTATACTGTTTGTACTCAATACTTTTACATTTGACATGCCAATGTGTAGCTGGAAGAGCATGTGCAGTGTGAAGGGACTTGTAGCACAAAGATGGATAGTATGTTGTAAAAATTCGAAAGTGTAAGATCCGATGATGACTGCATAGTTCAGTCGAAAACAGTCATAAAAAAAATGCTTTTTTAGCCATCTTGGCTTGTAAAGTTTTCTTCAGTCACCATACCTTACAGATCACCCCCACACCGACCATATCAGGAATGTGTATAAATATTGTCGTAGTCAGACGTGAGGGTTCGAAAATAGTGGGGTCAAATGGAGAACGAAAGTCGAAACTTTGACTTCTAATTTGTCTGATTATTTCAGCCGAGGCCATCATCCGTACACCGACTCGAAACAAAAATTCCAGAATGACCTATATTTTGCAAACAAAAACTCGACTCGCTCAGCTCGCCTACGATATGCACAACGCCGGAGAAAACGGCGTCCTGGTTGGTTTCATGTTCCTCGACTAAAAGGAGGGCATTCAGTTTAGTTATTTTATCCGCGTTGGATCTTAGGAACTCCGCTGCCTTTAATGATAGTAGGTGAATGACGCAACCAGCCACAAGTATTTTTTAAATGTTTTATTTTAGTGCCATAACAGGTATCGGGCTACGAAGCCCATCTTCAGGTGGCTAATATTTTTCGTTACGTAGATGTTTTGATCAACGACCTGTCTTCTGCTCCGTACTGCACAAGAATATTCGAGTATTTTGTGCTACTTTATCAGTTGTTTCATAAGTGAAAATACGCTTATATATATATATATATATATATATATATATATATATATATATATATATATATATAATGCAAAATAGAAAATAGTGGTGTTCATTTACATACGTTCCAGTAGATGACTATCTATTTTGTTGTGGCCCATGTGGTTTCCTAGCTCGATGTATGTGTTGTTGAATTCCACCGTAACACACATATTGTAAATACCTAAATCATTATGGTAGAAAACCATATGGATCACAACAGAACAGATCGCCATCTACTGGAACCTATGTAAGTGAATACAACCATTTTGCATCATATATAAATGCAAGTACTTATACAACTGATAAAGTGACACTAAATACTCGAATATTCTTGTGCAGTACGGAGCGGACGACGTGGTGTTGATCGAAACATCTGTGTGACGAAAAATATTAGTCATCTGAAGACGGGGATGGTAGCAAGAAACCGCTTATGGCACTAAAATAAAACATTTAAAAAGTATTTGTGGCTGGTTGCGTCATGCACCAACTATTCTATATACTTCCGTTACGTGGGTTAATGAACGAGCTCACCGACAATTGAACTAGGTTTACTACTGGACTCACGACTTCCTTGCAGACAGAAATACCAAGACGCCGTCCTAACGGAAAAAAATCGGTAGATGTCAGGGTAGTTTCAGGAACAGCGCCAACGGAGCGTTATAGGGCCGTTACTGTTTACGATACATGTTAATGGTCTAGTGTATAACGTTGGAGGCTCCTTGAGGCTATTTGCAGGCGATGCTGTGCTGTACAAGAAGGCTTCTACGTCAGAGAACTATAGAGGATTGCAGAATATCAAGACTGGCTCCGGAACTACTAGCTGAACCTTAATATAAATAAATGCACCATAACAAAAATGGTTCAAATGGCTCTGAGCACTATGGGACTTAACAACTATGGTCATCAGTCTCCTAGAACTTAGAACTACTTAAACCTAACTAACCTAAGGACAGCACACAACACCCAGCCATCACGAGGCAGAGAAAATCCCTGACCCCGCCGGGAATCGAACCCGGGAACCCGGGCGTGAGAAGCGAGAACGCTACCGCACGACCACGAGATGCGGGCGCACCATAACAGGCGGAGAGATTCGCCGCTGTTCGATTATACCATTGACGATAAATCACTGGAAGTACGAACTACTGTGTGAGTACCTAGGACTAACCATATGGAGCGATCTAAGGTTGAGTGGCCATATAAAAGAAATAGTAAAACCCAAGGCTGGAATTAATTAGAGGAAATTCAAGGAAAGGTAATTCATACGCAAGAGAAGTGGCTTATTAAGACAATTGTTTTATTAGTTGTTGCGGTTTACTCCGCAGTCTCGATCCCTTGCCAGGCTGGGTATAAAAGAGAAGAGATAGAAGGAAGGAAGATTAGGGTTTAACGTTCCGTCGAAATAGAGGTCATCAGAGACGCAGCACAAGCCCGGAATGTTTCCAACATGCGGAAGGAAATCGGCCGTGCTCTTTCAAAGGAAAGATCTTGGCATCTGCCTGGGGAGATTTGGGGAAAATCACCAAAGAGATAGAGAAGAGCCAATTAAGAGCGGCACGCTCCGTCGCGGGATCGTTTAGTCGGTGCGACAGCGATACAAAGGTGCGTTGTAATCACGGGCATTGGAAGGTTCTTGCTGTCGAAATTCCGAGAGCGTACATTCGAAGAAGTGTTGGATAACCAATTACTTCTCCCCCCCCCTATATATATATATATATATATATATATATATATATATATATATATATATATATATATATATCGAAGTGAGCGCGACGAGAAAATCAGAGAAATTTTGAAAAGTGATCATCATTTTTCAGTGTTGTACAATTTTGGTTTCTTTCCACATTACTTTATGGGTTACAATGAATAATGTGACCTGTCGACTTTTGTTTCTGTTCATTAGTTTTCATTGTCCCAGCTGGTTTTGGAGAATTTTAAAGAGTTTAACTGTGGTAGATGATCTGTACTTTTATTGTATTGTGTGTGATGATTGGAAGCTGTAATAAAGATTTTCCTCACATTCTAATTCGGCGCCTCCTACCTGGATTTCCTTGTGGCAGCGGAGGAAGTAGACTATTAGTTATATGTCTGTTCTGTCACTGTTCATGCTTAAACGTACCATGTTGTACGTATCTGTATAATCTTGACATGGTTACTGCTATTTTGGAAAATATTATTTCGTCTGTCTGCTACGTATTTCCTGGTACGATTCGACCTGTATCTTGTTACACTGGGTCCTCTCCTAAGATTCGTCAGGCGTATTTTCTCTAATCTTTAAGCAGGTACTTTCAGTTTCGTTTTTGTATTGTTTAGCTGGGGTCAGCCCAGACAAACCCTGTTCATCACGTCTTTCACGCCCAGTGTCGATAGAAAGCGTCGCTTTGTTTCCCGCTGCAAACAACATTATTTTTAAAGCGGAATTTTACGCGGTCATTCGATAGAGCAGTCGCATACCAGTACAGTGCCACATTTGTTATACCGATAAGTATTAACATTGAGAATAAAAGTCGAAGCATAACCAGTACTCCAGGAGCGCACCACAGCTCTGGCACGCGCTGACTGCTACCGCCAAGGGTGCAGGGATACTGAATCGCTACTGGACTGCTATTTATTCTTCCTGTTTCACTGTACCTGTTAATACGCATCGATAAAAAGCCATCGGACTAAGGTAACTTGAAGGTGCTCTATCGAATGGACAAGTGAAATTCCGAATTAAAAATAATTTTGTTTGTATGAGGAAACAAACCGACAATTTTTTTTACTAATAAGCGTCGCTTAAAAGACGTAACGAGCAGTAATTGTTGGAGCTGTCTCTTGCTACATAAAAAAAAAAAAAAAAAGAAATTGCAAATACCTGTCGAAACGGTAGAGGAAATGCTCCTGACGAATTTTAGGAGAGCACTCCGCATGCACTCAATACTTATTTCTGAACGTTTACTGGATAAATCATAATTTTAACTCTCCATCTCGCAGGACGATTTGAAAATGGGTTCGGCCGGCCATTGTGGCCGAGCGTTTCTAGGCGCTTCAGTCCGGTCGCAGGTTCGAACCCTGCCTCGGGCATGGATGTGTGTGATGTCCTTAGGTTAGTTAGGTTCAAGTAGTTCTAAGTCTAGGGGACTGATGACCCCAGATGTCAAGTCCCATAGTGCTCGGAGCCACTTGAACCGTTTTGAAAATGGGTTCCAGTAATCCAGAATTAGTCATCAACCGAATGAAAAGTGAATCTTACAATTTTGCCTGTTTCTGTATCGAACTGTATAACACAAATTACTGCAATTAATCCTGCTGCTGGAGATCCAGAGAAATTGAAGTTGATGAGGTGGTTCATCGAAAATCATTCTTCCCACGGGTCATTCGCGATTCCGGAATGGAATGATGAAAGGTGAAAGTGTGGATGGGGGGGATATATATATAGACGACAGCGCAAGGTGCCAGACCCCTCTCTGAGTGTAATGTGGATGTGGATATATACTTGTGGTAAAATATTCTTCTACTTTTCTGTACCTCCAATTGGGGTCACGAATCGTCTTTAATGTCATCGTAGTTGTGATAGCCGTAAGAGAATCTGTAGCATGGTAACCAGATAGGCACGGGACAATGGCCGGAGTGTTCATATTTCCCCACCCTCCCCCACCATCCTCCCTTCTTAATTTGTTTGGTGGTGTGGGACGTCTCAGAGCTGGACCAGGAGCTACCGTTCCGCCGGCTGTAGTAATCGGTGTGGCGCAGAATAATGGCTAATTAAGAGGCTGCCGTGAGTTGTGGCCGAGCGATTTGCCAGAGAAAGCTTGTCGCAACCAGGAGACGCGGGAAGGAGGCGCGCACCGTGAAGTCCGGCAGTAAATCCCCGGCTGTGGCAACCGCTCCGCTGCCGGCTAATTACACGACGCGCCCGGCGGACGGTCACGAAGCCCAAAGCGGCTCGGACAGAGTTCTCTAACAGTCTGCTGTTTCTAATCTACGGTTTCTTACTGCGCGTGTTGTAAGTCGAATTAGAGCCATTCTAAGAAATTCAATAAACACAAAAAAAATCTCCGTTCCTGGTTTTTTATGGCGTTTAGTGCGCAGTCGATATGCACTGAGGTAGATGGCGGTGGTATGGCGTACACAAGGCATAAAAGGGCGGAGTTGTCATTTGTACTCAGGTAATTCACATGAAAGGTATTCGACGCAGGACAGGAGTTAACAGACTCTGAACGCGGAATGGTAGGTGGAGCTAGACGCACAGGACATTCCCTTTCGGAAATAGTCAGGGCATTCAATATCCTGAGAGTGTGAAGAGAAAAACAAATTTCAGGTATTACCTCTCACTACGGACAGCGCAGTTGCCTACGGCCTTCACTTAACGACCGAGAGCAACGGTGCTTGCGTAGAGTAGTCAGTATTAACAGACAAGCAACAATTCGTGCAATAACCGCAGAAATCAATGTGGGACGTAAGACGAATGTATCCGTTTGGACAATGAGACGAAATTTCGCATTAATGGACTACGGCAGCAGACGACCTACAACTGTGTCTTTGCTTACAGCACGAGATCGCCTACAGCGCCTTTCCTTGGCTCGTGACCGGTTGGACCCTAGACGACTGGAAAACCACGGTCTGTTCAGATGAGTTCCGATTACAGTTGGTAAGAGCTGATGGTAGGGTTCGATTGTAGTGCAGACCTCACGAAGGCATGGGCACAGGTTGTCAACAAGGCACTGTGCAAGCTGGCGTTGACTCCATAAAGGCGTGGGCTTTGTATACGTGGAATGGACTGGGGCCCCTGCTCAAACAGAAGCTGAAAATGGTTATGTTCGGGTAATTGGTCACCACTTACAGCCATTCATTGACTTCATGTTCCCAAACAACGATGGAATTTTCGTGGATGACAATGCGCTATGTCACCGGGCCAAAATTGTTCGCGATTGGTTTGAGGAGCATTCTGGACAATTCTACCGATTGATTAGGCCACACACAATGATCGGCATGAATTCCATGAACATTTGTGGAATATAATCATGACGTCACTTCGTGCACAACATTCTGCACAGACAATGCTTTCGCAATTAAGGACAGCTATAGAGGCAGCATGGCTCAATATTTCTGCAGGAGACTTCTGACGACTTGTTGAGTCCATGCTATGTTGAGTTGCTGCACAACGGCCGGCAAAAGTGGGTCCGACATGATGTTAAGAGATATCCCATGACTTTTGTCACCTCATTGTATGTAGGAATCTGTGCTTCGTTAAGCCTATGTGACATTGATAATCTGCATTGTCGAAACAAATGGTAGACTCTCGTTTCCAGAGTTGAGATGGCTGTGTGGGCACGTACCGACAGCCAATAAATTAAAAGCCAAAGGTGACACACGGGGCCAACACTCACTTAAATTATTTGAAACAGTCGAAACTGAAACCTTCTTGCTATAAATTACAAGCTACTACCGTCGTTTGCAGATGCCTTCGTAATTCTGTTAGAGAAGGCAAAGGACTGCAAGAGCAACTGTACGAAACTGGCAGTATTTTGGAAAGAAGTTAGAAGATGAACATCAACAAAAATTAAAACAATGGTAAGGAAGTGTAGTAGAATTAAATAATTTGATACTTGGAGAACTGAAATAGGAAATGAGGCACTAAAAGTACTAGATGAGTTTTGCTATTTGTACAGCAAAATATCTGACAACGGGCGAAGTAGACACAATATAAAATGCAGAGTGATAATAGTAAGGAAATCGTTTCTGAAAAAGAGAAATCGACACAAAATATAAATTTAACTAATAGCAAATTTTTATGCAATTATTTGTGTGCAGTAGTTCGCAAGTGAAACCTGTGCTATAAATACCCATATAGGCCAGTAGCGTAGAACGAAAAAAGTAGACGAATCGGAAATAATTGCTACAAAAGGTTTTATTGATTCAGTGGTTTCATTTGTAGTGCGGTATGACTATCGTAGGTTTTATCCACGCCGAAGTTCCACTTAAGTGATGGTTGTAAAAATTTACCCCCAAAAGGGGTATTTTTGTGGTATTGTGGTTATATCTCGTAAAGGACTCACAATATGAAAAACATTGTGGCGTTACAAGTTTAGAGCATTAAATTCTGCACTGAATGAGACCAGCCGCATATTTCTTGGGCCCACCTTCCCATACCAGTGCTCATCAAAGTTGGACAAATTTTACATAATTATGAAAAATTTCGTTTCAGCATCTTCTTTTTGATAATATCATCTAAACTAATCCATCTATCGAAAAAGTTGTCCACACAAAAGTTATAGTTGAATAAATTCAGCGTTCGGTGAGATAAAATGTGAATATTTTGGACCACACATTTCTTTACAGCTCCACTTTAAATTTGGAACACTTTTCATTGTCAGTGAGGACTTTAAAACGCATTTTTTCAATATGTTATTCACACTGTATCAAATATAGTGCTATAGCATCCCATCGCACTAGTCTTGTATTTAATAAATATAATAAGACAATAAAATTTTAAAATTGTAGAATGTGTAAAAATATTAAAAAATTGTTTCCTATAGAATATGATGAGATTCATTTATCTGACATGAAGAAGGACGCAGGTTAAGAAACACAGTTCTTGAAATCAGTAGGTGATGATTATATTTCATAACAACAAAAACTATACTTAAAGATGTGACGATGAAAGCGGAAAAATAGGCAGGTACGCAAATTTCAGAGACCTCCTCGTTTGACTGCCGCTGGGCCACTTGACTCCTCTAAGTCTGTAATTTCCGATTCGATGTCCGTCGACCCATGACTCGGCTCCTCACAGTCTGTAATTTTCGTAGCCCCATATATGCAGTCCAAGTTTCATCAGCATCTGGTTCGTCAGTTTCATCTGTTTGGATGGAGTTAGAGCAGAGCTCCCCTTGCAGTTGGCACAGATCACTGAACACTTAATACCTGTTCTCTGACACCCACAACCACCTGTACACTCCTTATTGCATTTCCAGAAAACTGTGGAGAGAAGAGGCTGTGGAGCCGGTTCTCTTGGAGGCAGGAACGGATCAGCACCAAACTTTGAAACCTGCCATCCTCAGAGGAGCAGATCCATCTGGTGTCCTAAACACGTTTGTGCTTGTAAGTTCTCAAGCAATGTTAGCGGGCTGCTTCAGATGTTGGTGTTAGCAATGCCAGATTGAATTGGGATTACAGTAGGGTTTTGGAAAACATGTCGAATCGCAATTTAGATAAAGTAGGCTAGCTCTGGCAATAGCTTCGGCTTCAGTATCATGCTCGAAGAATGGTTTCATTTCTTGTTGAAGAATTTTATTTTTAACCAGCAACTTGACCACCTTCTTCTTGCCCTGCTTGAAGAGCATTAAGTTACGTCACATCCACTTATGGCGTGGAGGAATGTGAGTGGATTTCTGATGTTGTCTGACAGTTTGAAGCTGTTGGGACCAAATACTTTTGATGGTGTCGTTCCTTCTCCAGGTTTTGAGAAATATGTGTTTGCTAATGATGTGGCTAGGGCACTGGGCATGATGAGAAGGTGGTATCCTCGCCAGCTACCGCAACCTTCTGATGCTCCTGTGATACCTCAAGGACCGTGGCAAGAATCAGGTGATCTGTGTCTTCATTAGCTTTAATGAGAAGCGTTCACCTTCAAGCCTCTCAGTAAGAAAGATAATGAGACGTGTTTTATTTCTGTCGTTGGAAAGGAATTGCTCCTGAGTCATTGCCACCATCGTCAACTCGGTAAAACTGACCTCAAGATAGTGTGTCTTTCGCTTTAGCGGAGGTGCTTAGCGCATTTGATGCTCTTGGTGGACAGGTCTTGTGCGTAGGCATCACTTGTTGTACTTCGTTGCAGTATCTCTTTAGGTAATCAACATTTTTGATTCGGATTAATTGGAATGTTTCACCATTGTTCCACACGACCCGGTGGAGAAGAAATCCACCATCGAAGACAGAAGCTGCTCTTTCCACGTTTACCTCATCCAGTGGTGTGGACAAGTCATGAAAAAAAAAAAAAGACGGAGTTGTTCGGAAATGGGTGGTCCAAAAAATTCACTTTTAATCTCATGGAGCGCAGATTTTATTCTTCTATAACTTTTTAAAATCTGTCCAACTTTGATGAACGCTAGCGTGAGAACTTGTGGTTCAAAAACTACACGTCTGGTCTCATTCTATTCAGGATTTATTGTACTACAACTTTTAACAGGACCTTGTTTTCGATACTGTGAGTCCTTTACGAGATATAACCATAAAACCACAGAAATACCCCATTTGGAGACGCATATTTACCTCCAGCCACTTAAACACCGCTAGAGGACGGGGTGTGGAACCTAGGATAATCATACTGGCCCATAAATGGAGCCATTAAAACAATAAAACCTTTGGTAGCAATTATTTTCTGCTAGCCTGACATGCGATATGAAAAGAAACAGAAGATTATGAAATGCGTTGCCAAGGAAGAATTCTGAGGTATGGAGGATAACTAATGAAGAGAAACGGAGAAAAATTTATGCTCTTAGACTAAATATTACACGGTAAATACGTCATGAGGAAGGCCGCTGCGACATAGCCAAAACAGTAGACGTTTTAATATTCCAGAATTGTAAATAATTTATAACATGATGCGGCAGCACACGCTAAAGAATTTTAACGATATTAACACGGGCTGCGGAAAGTCTCTCTCTCTCTCTCTCTCTCTCTCTCTCTCTCTCTCTCTCTAGCTGACAAACTCGGTATTGCTCGGGTATTCGTTTTGCCATTATTCTATTAGAAAGGAAATCTTATATGTATACCTGCAATAGACTCGGTGTGAGGTGGTCCCGGACAGTTTGTGTACGATGCAGCTGCCACTCATGTCTAAAACGCGATTTCGTAAACATCTCTAGAGCAACGCCTTGTCGTGGTTCTATAGACGGCTATTGTTTTCACCTACAGCCGTGTGCGCTTAGCAGCTGAAAGCGTTCAAAAGCGCTGTCAGATATCAAAGCTTTCCTTAACTTGTCACGACTGTACGAGT
Organism: Schistocerca cancellata; assembly: GCF_023864275.1. NCBI lineage: Eukaryota > Metazoa > Arthropoda > Insecta > Orthoptera > Acrididae > Schistocerca > Schistocerca cancellata. Next base: position 181,219,133 of record NC_064626.1, read on the forward strand.
GTCTTAGTTAGCGGTGAAGAACAAATGTATTAGAATTTCATGTACGATGTGGCAATTTTTCACGCATCCCAGTATATATGTGACGTCATATCTCTTGAACTACGTCTCTCACAGTGATATATTTATGTAGGTATATTCAGCGGCATATGTGGCTACTGTCTGTGAAATATGTCGCGTATAGTTTTAGTAACAAGTCTTAAATTTAAACGTCATTCATGATGCGGCAGTTTTCCACGCATCTCAGTGTTTATGACGTCATATTCCCTGAACTATGAGTGGTGCCAAGTTATAATTTTTGTGTGCATTTAGTGGCATATGTGGATAGTGTCTGTGAAATTTATTGCGCATAGAGTTAGTAGCACAGAAGTAATAATTTTAAACATGTGCATGATGCGGCAGTTTTTCACGTAGTTCATTTTTTTGACGCGATATCTCCTATCTCCTGAACTATGATAGGTAGAGGTTTTGTACTCCGAGAGTGACTGTTGCCTGATAATAAGGGATATGAGTACGAAGTTTGGTTGAAATCGGTCCATTTGTTTGGAAGAGATGTGGAACATACATACATATGTACATCCAGTCTTATGATGTGTATGGATGTTTGTCATATTATAACATTAATAATTTTATGCAGCCTAAATTTTAATCTAACAAATTCCCGACAGTACATGAAGTATGAAGTGAGAAATAAATTTTAATGATTTTAGTCAAATTAAACATAGTTCCTAATAACGTTTACTCCAATCTCTCCAAAGCCTACGGCTTATAAAAATGCCCAAAGACAAATAAGAGGGTATCACTTAATCAGCGCCTGAACTAGCTAATTGTAATGGGTGTTATGAGTCAACACTTTTTTGGTTTTCTTGGTACGTAGCCACGTGCCTACCATTACTAACTGGTGGACATGGCGTAAATCGTACATGAAAATTCACCAAACTATTACGCTCCCACATATGGGCGGCTAGATATCAAATATAATTTATTATGTGTCATAGGTCTCTTTTATAGTGTAAGATATTGAATATATACACATCATTCATTCTGCGGTTCCCTCACAGTCAATTTTTGACTGAGATACAATGTCAAACTTTCAATTTATTGTCGCCTATCTGTCTGGAAGTTCATCTTCAATAATTAATACATGAGCGGCGAATGTTCATTAGTACACTGAACAACACCCACATTTTAAAATATACATTTTTAGAAAATTATTTATTAATTGGTTTTCCATCTCTCTGAACAAGAAAATCAGTGAGAAAAAAATAAGAATGTCATTTCAGTAACCTAAAATCGTTGCTTTCCTACTTGATTGATCTTTTGGACAGTGAACCGAAAATTTGAATTATAATTTTGGACTACTTCGCAGCAGTAAGGTCAGCGTCGTTGGGCACCTTGAAGAGTAATGGAAATTTTAGGTGTAGGCACAGAGTGACGTGCACAAAACGTGTGATTAATCGCAAGATTTCTATTATTTACTTACACTGTTCTCGTGTACAAATCTAACACTACTGTCAGATTTCTCCTGTTCCACTTATTTTACGGCCAAATAAATATATTAATATTCATCCTTCCAGACCAAATGACAGATAACTTTCAAGTAAAGTGTAATTTACCAACAGCAGTCGAAGTTCGCCATTGATAGAAAATAGCAATTCTTGCATCTGAGGCTTTCGTTATCGAAGGATGACAACGTAACACGGCACAAGTTAGAGATGTGAAGATCACGCTGTGGGTATGCGAGTACACTGCAAGTCTCAAGGGACTGAAGCGCCCAGATCTTTGGCAGAGATTGGTAAACATGTCTGTGCCTTCAGAGAGGTATTGTTCCTCATATCATTTCTGAATGACTGGTGAGCGGCGAGCATTGCACGTTTGAAAAAGCCCCTTGCGGATATGGAAATAATCATCATTCTGGTCTTGATAGACAGGATTTTCGAACGGCGACAAATTCGCAATCATCTTCTTATAATTGATAGATTTTTTATTAATTTTATTGTACTATATCAGTAATGTAGCTCGTGCGCCTCGTCTTTACACATACTGAAATGTGACTCAATCGAATTATTCTAGTATTTCCTCTTATCACGAGAGATAATGCGCAATCCTCCCCCGCCCAACGAACATAACGCTCTCGAAGAACAAAGCGTCCTCACTGAAGTGTTGTGATGTAAAACACGGTGAACTGCTAATGATGAAACACCAGTACTTCTTTATCTCGTAGAAGTAAATCTAACGGTCTTCTACAGTAATTCCCACACTGCACAAACGTCCTCTTCAGTGATCAATGAACAGAAGAGCATCCTTTGATGATTCCTCTTTTAAGCTTTAAATAATTAAAAAGAAAATGGAACGTCGTTTGCAGTCATCTGCAATCACATACGACATTAAGTCAAAGTTTTATTCACTCTTAAGCACCCAGAAATAAATAATTTCATTTCTTTTCGTGATCCATGTAACTTGAGGCTACCTGATTAGTAGTTTTGGAGAAAGATAGGAGTGTTCCAATCTTCGTTAAAGCTCGTTTAAAGACAAATATAAAAGTGTACGGGTGCAATTCGTATACACAATGAAGGCTACCATTGCAAAATATTCCTATACTTGTACAATGCTTTTGATAGTTGTGAGAAAAGAAATATTTACACGAGGCTGCTAGTGGTAGCAATTGATGTCCGATCGTTTTCGAACGCTCCAGGCCGTAGTGTTCTTAAGTTAAATAATAATTTTTTAAAAATTTTAGTTCTTACAAATGCGCTTCTAGCAACGCATTTCATCAAAAGAAATTCGAATCCTAACGAATAAGACCAAATTCTGCAGGTACCTCTTCTGCTTTAAAATTAGTAACGAATGCGTCTTAATATGTTACCACAAAAATATTTCGCAGATACATACATTCATAAAAGTAATTGTTCACACGTTACAGACCAATTTGCGACGAAACGTGTTCATCAAAATTAGACTAAGTGGATAATTCTTTTAAAGCGAAACACACTCTATTATCATTTATCACAGTCACTGTACTAGTTTATATGAAATAAAGCAGCACGCAAAGAGACACTCTGACTGTATGTAATCGATAACGACAAAATAGTCTAGATAAATGCCGTCAGTTTTTCTTGTAACTGCTGCTGCACGTGTTGAATATTAGAATTTCTGTGAGATAGTAAGTACGTAAGCTTTCTCTTAACGTATGTCAGACTTTTTCAGTGTTTCACTTTCTTGTACTTTGTCTTCTGTTGCAGCTATTTTCCTTAATTACTTGGCCATTGATCAAACACAGTCTTTTCCTTTTAATCCTCGAAAATCACATATCAGTGTTGTTTGAAGAATTCCTGAGCCATCAGGCAGTTTCCATACATTATTATCATGATTATTATTAAACTCATAAATTGTATTGGTAGAACAATGAAAATGGAAGAGTTTTCTGCAAGTTACAAATTTCGGTGGAATGTGAGAGCTCCCTTATTTGATGATGGAACTTGAGGTCTTAGTTTTTATGTCGTGTACATTGGCATAAAGTATACAAATATTTTTATGTATTAACACGCCTTTTGCACGGAATAAATGGGACGAGATCGAAAGTGTATTTATCGTCAGTATTTTGTATTTAATGACAGCTGTTAAATGATTCTGCGACTAGAGCACCACCGCTTCCGGTGCTGCTGAAATAATGTTGCAAACACGATTTTGTTTCCAGTACCACTTGTCAGATTAATTCGCTTCGGTGACCTGCCCTTTGTTCACCGCACGCGCACAAAGCGACTCAGTTTCCTTCCGGGCTACGATGTGAGCTGTGTCATTACGGCAGCGATGAACTGATTTACTCATTCTGATAATTTTTTGTTCATGGATGCACAGACGTACACGCAAAGAAAGACTAGGAAAATGACACAGTACTAATGATTTATTATTTATTTGGCGAGACAATTCTACTTGGATACAAAGAACATGATAACATGTTCACAACAAACTATGAATTTCATCAGGTACTCGGAAATGGGTGATACGTTATGTACTGAGTTCACAAAGAGAATTAATGTCAGAGTTACACAGTATTATCTAGAATTATGTTTCCACACGCGGAAACGTTCCTTTGTTACTTTTCTTGCGTATTAAAGAAGATAGTCACAGCACATATTGTTAGGGGATATTATATAAAGTTTTAAGTTAAAGACAGTGCACAACAATTGCTGAATAACAACGAATCTGACTTAAACAAGAAATTATTGGGACAAAAATATTTGTGCCTCAGTTCCACACAAATAAGAGGGACGCAAACACTATAGGAAATAATGGACTGTTTATAATCCAGATACATGAGAATCAAGTGTACCCTAAAACTGAAGAGTGGTAGTAATACATACCGAACTAAATTTAGACAGGAATAGAAAAATAAAAATAGGGAATACCATAATAGCGTACGGTTTTGATTCCTAAATGAAGCAGGAAGTTATACCTAAAATCATACAGCAGTGTATGAGAAAGCTCATCTGCAAGAGGGAAAAGTAATGCATAGTTTGAAAATCAATTTTTGAAATAATGGTCTTGCAGTCTTATCTTTATTTACGGTACAATTGGAGGTGTATGCATAAAAATGAAACGTTTCTAAGCAGAATCTTATTGTACACAATGTATATGTATCAAAGAGGAATCGATGTAACTTACTTGTAAGCAAAAATTTGGTTGCTCAATCCTAGAGCTATCGATCGTACGTAAAAGTATGTAAAAGTTTTCTTAGAACATATTAAATTTTTTAATAGTCTACTATTTTGTTTATGGCGCTCGGAACTCCAACAGGAATATTAAGTAACCGTCTATAACGTAATACCTGATACTAAATAACAGTGAATATGTTGGGATATATTCCTAGCTTTTTTCATCATATTTTGCAAGTGGAGAAAAGATATGCATTCCATAGTGACTACACAGCTTGCTACGTATCTGTAACTCGTCTTAACTATGTTAACTATGCACAGTGTGAATGCCTGTAGCGTTGTCTTGTTGACGAAACTGTATCATCACAAAAACTCGAAGTAAAATTGTTGAAAAATCCTGTTGAGAATCACACACCGCATGCTATCGTGTGAACGAAATACGAAACCATAGGATCCTATATCATGAAGTAGTTATAGTATGGTACTTTTATTCGCTTACAGACCAATTTTACAAAGATATAGAGATCTCGTGGTAGTGAAATTTAACGACAGCAAAAATAACGTAATTCATGTATGCAGACATTTACAAATTTATAGGTCTACTTTGATTAGATGGAACAGGTAGTCGGTCGTGGCCTTAAAGTAGGAAGTATTTCGGCACATATCTGAAGTAATTTAGGAAAATCCCGGAAAACTTAAATCAAGATGGCCTGATGAAGACTAGAGTTTGCACCGTCCTGAATACAAAGACAGTCTGTTTAAAATGGTGCTACCTCATATGGTTTATCGCTGGTGTACACTAACGTTACGCAAAAACTTTATTTAATAATGTAAGAGACTAGTGCTACACTGCTCATTCATTTTTCACTCCCAGTCACTGCACACTTTGCCACACACTACACACACATTGTTTCATACTGTAGCAGTACACACACTATCAGTAGATGTCAAGAGTATAACGACGATCTTTGGTTTCTATTTTCAGCTTCCCATTTGCCACCCTGAAAAAACTGTCATCATCCGTATATAATGAGTGAGATGGTGAGATCAGAAAGAGGATAAGATGTAAGTATTATCCACTGCAGAGGTTTGGGACTAAGGTTTTGCGAAAGAAAAGAAAGTCACCTAGTGTGAAAGTGTAATGTGAAATGACAGATGTTTTATTATTATTATAGTCGTTATTATTTACCTATGCTATTTTGTACCAAACCCATACTCCGTGTTAGCTAATCAATACCTCTTTATATACAATGTACTGCTTCAACAAGTACTGCCTTCTTAAATAAGTTCGTTTTGATAATCTCTTCCTTTAGCAGTTTACTATTCAATTTTGTTCCTTGGTGTAAAATACTGTTTTAAGTTTTATGCTTATTCCTTGTTGGTAAACGTCGGTGCAGTCTAGATATTGTTCCGTGGACATAGAAAGAGCTGTTTGTGGAGTAACTGTCAATGTTATTTTCCATGTGCATAACTTGTAAATCTACTCACATAATGAAGTTAATATCCCCAGCGTTTTGAACAGACCTTTAGAATGAGATCAAATAAAAATTATATTTATTATTCTTATGGCTCTTTCCTGTAGTTTGAAAACTGTGTTCATATTTTGTGCGTTTGTTCCCCGGAGAAGAATTCCGCAAATGAGAACTGAGTGTACATATGGACAGTGCGTAGTTAAAAGATACTGGCTGCTGAACTCTGATGACAAGTCTAAGGGTCTAACATTCTGATGACACTCTGTTTCCAAGTATCTTTGTGTCTTTACGCCACTTCAGCTGAGAATCAACATTCATTCTCGAAATTTTGTGTTTGTTATATAGTCAATAGATGTGTCATCTAGCTTCAATTTAACAGCATCATTTTTCCTCTTTAAACTGATGTTCATCGCATTTGTCTTCTTTATGTTCAATAGCACTGTATTGCATGTCGGCCAATTGTAAACTTCCTTGAGGTTTTCATTTGCTATCTATGAAAGGAGCTCTCTTTTTTCTGAGTCACTGTAATATTGTTGACATCAGCAAAGAGAATTTCTTCCCCAAGAGTAACACCACTGGGAAAGTAATTAGTACATATCAGGAACTGCACTGGTCCTAACATGCAACTGAAGATTAAAAAAAAAATTGATGTTTATTATGTAAAACTGTTCGTTTTGCCTATGAAATTAATATAAATGTAGTGAAGTTTTCATTAATTTAAGCTGCACTGTGTCAGTTGATGGAAGCTAATTAGGGTGCTGATAACCCTGTAGTCGTGCGCCTTAAACCACACACACACACACACACACACACACACACACACAAGCGCGCGTGCGAAGCAAATCTGAAGTGTTCCGAACGCATTGACAGTAGACTTGCAAGGGCCAGCGAACAGCTGACCACTCGAGACCGTCCCTGTCCCAGAGAGTGACGCAGCGCGGCTTCCTGGAAGACGGCGTGTTGACCCTCCCTCCAGCATTAGGGAACCCCAGCCTGTGACAACAAGGCCCTGTGCCTTGTCCACTGACAACCGACGCAACTACTGGTTCTGTACGTCAATACCGGCTACCACTTAAACTCCGATAAATGTCATTTACGCAGAGCCTTAGAAATCATGGTGATCTCGCAAGAACCCGAGTGACATGCGTTAATTTTTATGATTAAGTTGTAATTCATTGTCGCGGTGTGTTTGACAGCTAGAAGTTGGCGTCGACACTGACGCATCGTTCTGTTACGTAGTTGTATTTATTTGTTTTATTTGTTAACACGGGAAATAAAAAGAAAACGCTGCTTCCTATTCGCGATATGATAGATTACAGAGCATATATTGGAGCTAATAAAGAACTGCCGAGAGCTGGAGAACGGGAAATGCACGGAAAGAAAAAGAAAGAACTGTTTTGATAACTAGAGAAAATATGGACAGGGTACCAAACAAAGTCCAAGGGTCTAAAGATGGCCATTTTGCTAACACCACAGAAACTATACGGCGTTAAACACTATAGTAAATAGATTATTATTTATTAATAATATTACATCCAATAACTATTGTTCTATAGACGAGAAGAAATAAAATTCAGATATTGTTGTGGCCCAAGGAGCGGTCTGTTTTATTTGCTAAAACGGTTCAACAGCCAAGATCGTATAAATATTTTTTTTAAAACAACCGGTTTCAACATACTTTGCTGTCATCTTCACATCTTAAGCTGTCATGTGGATAAATATAAGTACATTATAGAAAGTCCGTCATAATTAAAATATTTAAAACCATAAAGCACCTCGCACAAATGGCCGTGTCATATATATGTATCACTGATGCGTGTTACGTCACAAAAACACAGTGCAGAGTAGTACATCTGTTTGCATAAGCTGGACATATTCTAAATATTTAAAAACCACCTTAAACGGCGTGTGAGGTACAACTCGAGCAATCTGAAAATGGTGACTACAACAAAATTCACCTGATAAGATGAAGTATCAAATATCTTTCTCTGGATTATTGGCGGTTTTATCCATTAAACGTGAAGTCCTGTGATATTTACTAAATGATTTGAGATGTCAAATTTAGGTTCTCGACAAGTGAAATAAGAAGGTAGAGGAAATGTTTTTTGTGCGCTTTACATTCATAATATTTTTATTGCAGGAATTACAGTAGCAATAGATTAAGAGAACTCTTGGTAATAAGGGTAGGACAATATGACGAATCCTGTAATTTGCTCGAAACTTTTCGCATAGTAATTGTTGTATGTGGGAGCGCAGATTGCCGAAATTCACTTTACCGAACAGGGTGAATTTTGATAGGAAAGTGCTGATAGTATGGACGACCGCGAATAAAAACATCATATAAACTCTTGGTCTTTACTCACATGTTTCTCAAGTACAACGACTTGGAAGTGTCAGCACTATAACTGGCAGCAGATTCACAAATCATTAATTGTGTTTGTATCGCCACTAACTTTATTGTCTTTGCAGATCGTATAGACATTAGCTGTTTTTCTAAACACGGCAGTTCTCTACAGCCCTATTCTAATTTAACGTTCCCACCAACAGCTGAAACGGAGGAAAATTACTTTTGTCTTGTTTAGGCTTTTTAAATTTACGAATATTAACTGGGAAGGGAAATTTGTTCACAGCCTTGGAAGGGAGTGAACAATACTTTTGTAAGAGAAAGGGAAAATAAGAACTAAGGACGTGGAAACTAGATTTACATGGGTACCTCTAGACATTGCAAAAGCTATAGAAAGAAATTACTGAATATCTGGAATTTAGAAAAAAAGTATTATATATTACAGAAATATGTGAAGCACTCACATAAAGTATAACTAAATACAGAAGGAAGTTTCAACATCGCCCATGAGAAAGAAGATATGCAGATACAGATACAGAATTGAGGCCAAGAATACAGACCGTGCTACACTATCAAAGATCTTGACACATCTTAATAACAGCTTGCACCACGCCTAAATTAATATTAAAGATCTCATAAAAGTACCCCAGCACACAATTAAGTATTTTATAAAAAGCCTTTTATAAAAGATCTTTGACTAAGTTATTTAAGTGCTATGTGGGCTCCAGAAGAAGTTGAAGTGACGACGAATCACTTCGCAAAACGGTCTGTTAATTTACCGCGCTACTAATTTACTACCCTACTAATTTCAAGTAGTTATGTCTTGGAAACCGCAGAGAATAGAGAATATGCTTTTAAGCATTCTACCATGTGTTCATGTCCCTCCAATCTTAAAATTCCTTTAAATTATTTATTTTTTAGAAACGTTTTCGTCGCTTTAACATGTCAACGCTTAAGCATGTGAGGGAACGTATGGAACTCCTCGCCCACTTGCACATGGTAACTCGCGGGAAACAGTATAGAACGTCTTAGAGAGCTCAAAATGTTGGCAGTGTCTTCGAATGGTGAGCATCTTCGTCTGTGAGGAATGGTGACGCCAACGGATGTAGCGGTAAACGGCGCTTGATGTAATTCAGAGATATTTTCGTAGAATTTTAGTGTAAGGACCAGTGGTCTCCGGTGGCCCGTTATACAGTAATTTTGCTTAGTTTGATTCCACACTCCATATTAATGTTTTTCTCTGTGTTGCACTGTAAATGCCTGCACACGGTTTGTACTGTGCGTCTTGTCTGAAAACAAACCCGTTCTACCCGCTCACGGTAGTAGTTTCTGTTGACAGTTGCGAGGCCCGTCTTGCTTTTCGCCCTCAGCTTGGATTCAGTACTGCGCCGTTCTGTCTCGGGTTTTGTTTTTCTGGCAGTGTTAGTTGTAGGCCTACGTTAAAGGTAAAATGCAGCAATAAGGACAGGTTCACTGATGAAGAGGTGGCCGATGCACATCTCATGTATGGGTTCACTGAATGCAGTGGATGACCGACGCAACGACTGCATGACGATCTGTTCTCGAAGCGACGGTAACCAAACCACACTACTTTTGTATCTGTACGTAGGAGAATCCGAATCATTCCTAACTAAAATGGTTAAATATCACAGGGCTTCTTTACCGATGTCAACGTATTGTCACAGAAAAGTTAAATGTGGAAATCAAGCGACTACATAGTAGTTACGTAATTACTCCGTAACGAGCCATCGGGAACCACGTGTCTATTATAGGAAAATACTCTGAAAATAACCTTGATCAACCTCCGAAATTTTGTTGGGAAGTTCGGACTGGCCCTGTGTAGACTACTGACGAGAGGATTCTTGCCTGTGACAATTTCTATTATTTGTAAGGTTAGACGTGTACCATTAACCCAAAGAGCGTGGATGGCTTCTACATTCACATACATTTGCAAAACCTGACGGCGTCAGATGAAGTAGACACAGCAATCTGTATTACTTATTTCTAATTCTGATTCTACGTGGTGACATATATGTCCAAGCCAGATTTTCGATATTTTGACATGTTACTAATAGTGGCGGTACTGCGGTAGAGAATATATCTTACCAGTATTATCGAAATTATTTCCTAATTCATTCCCGTACTGAAGGGATCTGTGTTGTTCTATGACGCAGCATGTAAATACGCGCATATATGAAACTAAGACTACGAATGATGCACTAGGTTTCTTTTAACGAGGAATAGGCTCTTTGCCTGTACTAGTGTACTTTGCTCTGTTTGAGTTATTTTGCTTCCAGCGTAGCAGAATGTCTTCACTCCATCCAGAACGTCGTCCCCACTTTCAAAATTATTGCTAATCTCATTTATGTTAACTCTCATTACTTTCGTCTTTCTTTAGTTTACTCTCTATAGTCTTATTCTTGAATACATCCATTCCAGCCTAAGTGGAGCAGAGGGGTCACTCTTGTAGCCTACTGATCACTGGACGTCTAAAACCGACACCTACAGGCAAGGTTATTGCTTGGCAGGTATTGCACCTCCTGAGATCGTCCTACGTCGTAAAATAGCTACAGACACTGAAAGCAAAAAGGCTGAACTAAATCATTTACATCCATCTACAGCCGTTAGCCACCAAGATCTAGGTTGAGACCAGAAGAAGTTTCCTCCGTTGCGCGTCAGCACTATCTAAGTCTCCATGCGCTGCCAGAAAACAATTGTGGAGAGCTAGTATCTGCATTTGACCAACTTCAAATGTGGCCATAACGTGCTGTCTAACATCGGGAGGTACTCTAGATTGATCCACTTGGAGATGCTTGAACAGGCTAAGAGCAAGGACAACGTTGTCAAATGGAGGTATTCAAAAGGGCTGATGAAATGTGAAAGCGGAGAAGAAGGCATAGTGGATGGCCTGTGCCACTGTCCATGCTGCATGAGTCATGCAGAAGAAAAGCCGTTGAGGGGTGAGGGTGGTGCAGTTGCTGTTGCCCCAGTTCTGGTAGGAAATCACTTACTTTTGCCCTCTTTCGTTTGGTTACGTAAAATATGTAAATGGTCAGTATCTATTGTTTAAGCAGTATCTCAAAACATTGCATAGTTATGTAGTGTACACTTTTGTACGACTTCTGACTCCACGAACGATAAAAGTACTCAGATCTGATGATGTTTTGCCGGAGCCGAAACCAGACACACTTTCACAAATATCTGTAAATGCATTCTAGATGGACAAAAAATTTGTTGCACAGCCAGTGAGTGACGATTTTGTCCAATGAAGGTAATGCATAATTTTTTGCAAATAATCACTGTTTTTGGTGGAAGGGGCAGCTAGCGAGGCGAGCAAAGCGGCGCGTACTGACCCGTCCTTCTGCTCGGCGGCGCGGTCGCGCTGCCGGCGGTTCTTGAACCAGTTGGAGACCTGCGTGGTGGTGAGCCCCGTGGCCTCGGCGAGCTCGCGCTTCTCGCGCGGGCTGGGGTACGGGTTGTGCGTGTACCACTCGCGCAGCACGGAGCGGGACTTCTCCTTGAAGCAGTAGCTCGTCTCCTCGCCGTCCCAGATGGTGCGCGGCAGCGGGAACTTGCGGCGCACGCGGTACTTGCCGACGGCGCCCAGGGGCCGGCCGCGCAGCTTCTCCGCCTCGACGTAGTGCGCCTTCAGCCAGAGCGCCTGCAGCTTGGGGTGGTTGTGCGGCGAGAACTGGTGCGACTCGAGAATGCGGTACAGCTCCTTGAAGTTGCCGCGGTGGAAGGCGACGATGGCCTTGGCCTTGAGCACGCTCTCGTGCTTGTGCAGCTTGTCGCAGGCTGGCAGCGACCAGAGGAAGCGGCCGAGGCGCTCGATGTTGCCCGACTGCTGCAGCACCTCGCACACGCACGCGACCTGCTCCTGCGTGAAGCCGAAACTGGGCAGCAACGGACTCATACTGGGCGCCGCCGTCACACCGACGCCGACGCCGCCCCCGGGGGCGGCCGACGCCACCGTCGTCGTCGCCGCCCCGACGCTGACGGACGGCGGCGGGGGCGCCGGCGGCGGCGAGTGCTGCTGCTGCTGCTGCGCCTGGAAGTGGTGCATCGGCGTCTGCAGGCCTCCGCCAGCGGAGGGGGGCCCTGCCAGCATCGCAGCCGGCGCGCTAGCCGGCCATGCGCCGCCGCTCTCTCCCAGCTGGCTACTCGCGTGGCGACGTGCACGGATGGAGCGCGCGCCCACACAGCGTCGACGCACTCGGCTCGAGGTCTCGAGACGTACTGCCGGCCGCGGCCGCCCGCCGCCACCGCCCCGACCAGCTAGCCGGCGACCCGCCCCCCTCGCCGCGCCCAATCGCCCTCCTTGCTCCCGCCGGCTCGCTCGCCATTGGTCCCGCCCAGCCGGGGGGGCCGGGCTAGCGCGTCCTGTGGGAGGCGCCGCGCCGGCCACGTGTGCCATCAGTCAGACGCGAGACGGCGGCGCGACCATTGTCCGACTCTGGAACGTCGTCGTTAATAAAAACACTATCTTTACGGCCACGCCGCTCGCGCCCGTAATTAATTATACGACGTGTTATTATTCCGGGAGTGAAAATCTGTTCCCGACCGAGCACCTACAAATAACAGTCCTTTCTTTCCCCCGTGGGTTCCGCCCTGCAGACCGGCGACCAATCCTGTAATTCCCGGTAAGCGTGTACCACTTGCGGACAATTAACGCTCTGGGAGGGAAAATAAGACAGAAACTACGGGAACTTCCACTTAAGTTTGTTACGATTCGCACGAAGTAAGCGGCGTTTACCAGCCTGACCTTATTGTTATTTAGATGAGCCATAGTTAAGATACTGGACATAACCGACACGAAAAATTTCTCAACGAATTGTAATTACTCCGCAACATACCAATATAGCAGTTTTTTGTGTTTCAGTTTTTGTTGCAAATTTTTATTCAGGCTCCTCTCGTTTTGTTAAGAACGCGTCTTCGGCAATTCGCTAGTCACCAACAACGCGAGGCACATTAAAACGAATGCACCTGTTGTGGGCAAACTTAGGATATAATTTTTAGGATATAATTTTGTAGCAGGAACACAATAGTTTTAGAAATAATGATCTTCTTCCTTTAATATCTAAAAGATGACTCGTAGTAACAACTAAAACTTCCTAGAGTAAAAGCATGGAAAATAAAAGAAATTCTTAGCAGCAAAGTAATTCACATAACACAAAACCAAGGAAGACCTTAGTAGAGGAGAGGAAACACACAGTTCTTATTTATTTACTTTAACACTTCCCCCCCCCCCCCCCCCACATCAAACAGTGGTGCACTGTACAACTTTTAAAAATAAACTAAGAAGATGAAACACATTACTTATGAAGTCCTATCTTGGTACACATTACTTTAAATTTGTTTGATTTTAAAGGACTTGTAAACATGTCATCTAGTTGATTTTCAGAACATACATATTCCACTTTGATATCTCCGTTCCCGCACAAAATGATACCATACTTCGATGTGCTTAGAACGTTTGTGGAACTCTGCGTTTCTCATTAGTTCACTGTCACTTACATTGTCAATGAACAATACGGACGGGTTTCTTTATCCACTGATCCCCAACAGCAGTCTGTTGAGCCATACAAACTCCTTGGCTGCTTCACTTGCAGCAACGAACTCCGCTTCAGTGGTGGATAGTGCAACTGATTTCTGCAGTTGAGATGTCCACGATACAGCCGTTTCGCCAATCATTGAAACAAAACCATTTGTTGAGCGTCTTATGTTGCTAGCAAAATCAGCATCACCATAGGCACAAAGTTTACCGCCAGATGAAGTATAGAAGAGACCGACGTCTGAAGTACCACGAAGATATCTGTAAATGCGTTTTACAGCGCTCCAATAAGAAGAACTGTGTTTAGTCATAGATCGAGCAACTTTTGGAACAGCATAAGAGAGATCTAGACGAGTAGATCATGCCAGGTACATTAATGATCCCATAGCCGAGCAATAAGGAATGTTGCTGTCAAGAATATTGCTATATTCAATGTCTAATTGTTCATTATCACAGGGAGTTTTTAATGGTTTTGCATCAGCCATGATAAAGCGATGTAGAATCTTCTCTGTGTATGCTCGCTGTGAAATAAACAAGCCAGACTCTCGTTGCTCTATTTGCATACCTAAAAATGAATTCACTGCACTTTAAGTTGTTTCTGCGATAAGTTCATCATCGACATAAATAGCAAACAGCAATTTTTCTCTATTGCCTTGTCGAATGTAAATGCAAGGATCTGCTGTCGAACTAATAAAGCCATTTTTTTGTCATGAATGAATGAAACTTATTATTCCAGCTACGAAGTGATTACTTACGTCCATACAATGATTTCTTGAGGCGACAAACCCGTTCTGACCCGTCATCGAAACCTTCAGGCTGAGCCATGTATATTTCTGTAGCCAAGTCACCATATAAAAGTGCAGTTCTAACGTCGAATTGACCAAGTTTCTAATTTTCTTCTGCTGCAGTCGCAATTACAACAGGAACAGCGTCATAACGAGCAACTGGACTGAAGGTTACATCACTATCAAGTCCGGCACGTTGAAACATACCGCGCACAACCAAACAAGCACGATATCGATCAATCGACCCATCATATTTACATTTAATACAAAGTACCCATCGATTATCGATAACACGTTCTCCCTAGGCGGTTCTACCAAGTACCAGGTATCATTTTCTTCAAATTCCTTCATTTCTTCTTTCATCGCATTATTCCATTTATTGGAATTACTACTTCCCATAGCTTTGTTGAAGTTTGTTGGTGCAAGCTCTTCGTGGATTACTTTTGTCAGGCAAACTAATGTATTTGCTTCTTGATAGTGGTGAGGCTGGTATCCTAATTGGTAGCCACTAAAATTTACTGAGGGACGTATTTCACGAACTGGGCGTCGATTTGGTAACACATTCGAATATTCTTGGTCACTAGCTTCACTCTGTTGCTTTACCTTAAACACTTGACTTCCCAGTACGACTGAGTAGAAAAACGGCTGTGTCACATACATGAGCCCAAAATGATTTAGGTAACGTTTTAGCATTGAGCGAGCTAGTTCAACTATGTGTCTATTTGCTTGTTCAGTAACATCATTTTGCACAGGAGCGTCTGACACGTAAG
This sequence comes from Schistocerca cancellata, assembly GCF_023864275.1. Taxonomy (NCBI): domain Eukaryota; kingdom Metazoa; phylum Arthropoda; class Insecta; order Orthoptera; family Acrididae; genus Schistocerca; species Schistocerca cancellata. The sequence continues at coordinate 181,234,710 of NC_064626.1, forward strand.
ACCAAACTCAATACCACGGTCTCGTAGAACAATACCAACTATGTTACAATTAAACTCTCCTCCGCCGTCACATCGAAATACTTTTATCTTATGATCAACAGCATTACACTCCTTCAAAAACGTTTTCAAACTGTTAGCCACTTCATATTTTTTCCGCGTTAAATATATCAGAACGAAACGAGAATAACCATCTTTGAAAATCACATAGTAACGAAAACCATTTACAGAGTCAGTAGACATGGGTCCATTAACGTCTGCATTGATCAACTCACTGACAGTTTGTGGACGATCTCTGCGATGGCTAAATGCTTTACGGTGGGTTTTGCCAAGAACACGTCCATCACAAAACGATGCGGTATCAGGGCACTTACCTGATGTAGCGAAACGAGAGAGCACATCTCGTACATGACGTTCATCTTGACGACCGAGTCTCTGATGCCAACATTGTGGTTGTTCTTCTGAAGTTGCTAAGTTAATCATTACTTGTGAATCCGGAAGAAAAACTTGCATGTTCGTAATGTATACTTCCTGTTGCGACTATTTCATTACGTCGTCGAATGATAACACCTTTGTTATCATAAGTCACATTATATCCACGTTGTGTAGCTTAACGGACAGAGAAAAGTTGTTGTCTGGCGTCATGTACATATCAGACATTTTCAAGCCAAGCACATGTCCACTTTTGATTATGAATATTTCAGTCTGAATACTGGCGGTCTCATGTGCAAAAATAACTTCTTTGCCAGCTGTCGGTACACATGGTGGAATCGGAAACGTTTCAAATGTAGCGAAATGCCGTTTATTTGGTGAAATATGATATGCCGTGCCAGAGTCCGAAAATCCAAAAACCTGCACTATCAAAATTAACATGAGCCAATTAGCTACTGGCTAAATCATGTATTTGATTTGCTGCTCACTTTTAAACTGGAACTTAAATTATTACTGTTGTTATCTGTCGCTTTTGCTTCCTATGCGGCCATGCGCTTTCGGCAGTTTGCGATAGTATGTCGAGCTTTCTTGCGATACAGACACGAATGATTTTCTTTCTTCTTTGAATTACTCCCTTCTGTTGCAAATTTCTTCTGTTTTTGATGTTGCTCATCCGATTTTGATTTTGCGTAGAAAACACCAGCTGCCTGTGTAGCTAGCGAATTCTCAATGGAAGGCAAATTCTCAATGAGAAGCTGTGTTGTCTGCTCAGATTCAGGAACACGATATCAGGTCGGCCTGTAAAACTGATTTCGTGTCCAAATGTTTCGACAATACGATGGTAGAGGAACGAAAGGGCAAAGTTGCATTTGGACTAATTTTATCCAGTTCACAGAACAAGTCATGGAAAATGTTCACAAATAGCGACGTGTGTTTCGTAATAGGCGTGACGTCATCTTTTGACGTTTCAAAGAAACAAACGAGCAATGTATATAGTCGCTGCAATAAAGATTGTTCATATACTGACGTAAGGTTATCCCAAATTTCTTTTGCGCCAGTCTTCTTTCTTACATGAATAGCAGGTTCCTCATAAAGCGCCGTTCGAGTGACACGAGCTGCCTGAGCATTGTCCCGTTGCCAGCGCCGATATGCGTCAAACGGTTCGTCTCCTTCCTATAATAAAAACGTAAATGTCGTGTGACTAGGGCCTCCCGTCGCGTAGACTGTTCGCCAGGTGAAAGTCTTTGGATTTGATGCCACTTCGGCGACTTGTGCGTCGACGGGGATGAAATGATGATGATTAGGCCAACAGAACCCCTAGTCCCTGAGCGGAGAAAATCTCCGACCCAGCCGGGAATCGAACACAGGCCCTTAGGATTGACATTCTGTCGAGCTGACCACTTTTTTTTCTCTTCATTTTGTTCGGTATTATTTATTGCGTTTGGTCCGGGCGGACGTCGAAAGACATCCGTTCAAGGTGATCGTTGATTCCTTTACTCGGTATTTTATCACAGAAGGCGAGCAGCCCCCTGGCGGAACACGCTGAGCTACGGTGCCGGCTACCACTCAGCTACCGGGGGCGGACTCCTTCCTTTAATGTACGACAATGACGTGTACCATCTATAATCGAATAAAGAGAATGTTCCTTTAAACAAAGCTGAATCTGCCATTTCCATGTTTCCCGCTGATCTTCACTTGACAATTTGCGAATGTTTGTACGACTATTATCATCACTCAACTCAACCGCTGTGTCTTCAATTCCAAAACTTTTGCAGTCTCATGAATATCCTAGTAAAGGGAAAAACAGTCTCAGAACCTGAAGCGTTCAAATATGGGCCCATATAGTGTTGTGGGCGAACTTAGGATATAATGTTATAGCAAGAACACAACACTTTTAGGAACAGTGATGTTCTTCCGTTAATATCTAAATGATGACTCATAGCAACAACAAAAACTTCCTAGAGTAAAAGCATGGAAAATAAAATACTCTTAGGAGCAAAGAAATTCACACAACACAAAACCAAGCACCACCTTATGAGAGGAGAGGAAACACACAGTTCTGATTTATTTACTTTAAAAGCATTTAAATTTCAGTTCGAACTCTACGTGCTAGTGGATAGAAAGCCTTAAAGATAATATCAATTTAATGCAAAGATTAATCTATTGAGAATGAAATATCGTACGGTAAAAGATAATATTTAGTCACAGAGCAATATGATCGATTTTTACTTTATTATTCCTGGAGTAGACGGATGGAAAGAGTGAGTAATGAAAGAGTATTGGAAAGGTTTGGTGAGAAAAGATGTCTGCTGAAGGTTATAGGGGAAACGATAAACAACTGGTTGGGACATTCATTGAGAAGGGAGTGCTTGCTACCAGGTGCTTTGGAAGGACTGGCTTGTGGGAGAAGACTGAGAGCAAGAAAGAGATAAAGATGACAGACCACATAAAGGGAAGAGGAAATTATGCGGCCGTGAAGAGGATGGCAGAAGGCCCGACAGCCTGGAGAACTACCACGTGAAAACCTGCCTTTTGGCAGAACACTTATGATGATGACGATGATTCCAGGAGTGGAATTCTGTTCGCGGCCGACCACCTACAAATAACAGTCCCTTCTCTCCCCGCGGGTTCCGCTCTGCGGACCGGCAACCAGTCCTCTAATTCCCGGTAAACGTGTGGCACTTGGGAAAAATTAACTCTCGGTGTGGAAAAATGAGGCAAAAACTGTGGGAACGTGCACTTCAGTTTGCTACGATTCGCACGAAGCAAGGGGCGTTTACCAGCTCGACCTTATAGTAATTTCCGTGGGCCATAATGAAGATACTTAACATAACTGACACGTAAAATTTCTTAACGAGTACGTAATTACTCCGCAATATAATAATATACGACTTTTTAAGTTTTGGTTTTTACTGCAATTTATTATTTAGGTTTCACTCGTTTCGTTCCATCTTGTTACGAAAGCATCTTTAGCAATTCGCCATTCGCCAACAACTAGAGCTATTTTTTTCCCGCGAGCTACGTTCAAATAAAAGCACTTAAATTTCAACTGAGACTTTAAATGCTATTGGATACAAACTCATAAAGAATGTATCGTTTTAATACGTACTCCACTGAGAAATGGATATCTTAAATCATAATATTTAAAGAGCAATATTTTTGATTTATAAGTTACAAAAGAAAATAGTCGCGGAAAATCAATAGCATTCCTTTTTGTTTGAACACAAAAATTCTACTTCGTCGCGAATATTAGCGTCGACTTCTGAAGGAATCAATTTCTTGTTCCGATTGAAATTTTAAGACAGACTAAAGACGAGTATTTTAAACATAATTAAGTAACTGCCGAGTTCGCACTTTCAGTAAGCTCCTTCTGGATTTTAATAACTGCACTGCTGATCTGAGATCAGCGCTATTGTCAACAGTTTGTCTACTGAAAAAAATAAAGAATGATATCCAAAGGAATCAGGGCAGAAGCAAAAGCAAAGAAAGAAACACGTAACTGAACAAATATCAGGACTGAAATGTGGAGGAGACCTTCTTCTTGAACTGGGTCTTCTTCTTCGAGCCAATTCCAAAGCTATGCCACAACACGAACTTTCGCACTGTGCTGTCGCCGCGATCCATATTAAAGTAAAATGATCAGCTGTACTGACGAAATTAATTTTTACCAATACATATCCACTCGCTTCTTGCACAGCGAAACCATACCAAGAGTTCTAATCAAATGCACGTAAAAGTTGAATGTAGATACAGTCAGAAGCTATTCAAGAATGATTCATTAGTGGTTTTGATACGTGGGCTGCCGCAGGAATTTATCCAAGTCTGGGTAAGACTGCAAATTTCCATTTTTCGTATAACTGACATAGCGAGTCTCAAAATCGTGTGAAGTTTCACGAAATCAGTCCATTAAATTTCGGGTATGCAGCTGCGCAAGTAAAATTTCCTCCACCGATATTTCGGCAGCGTATCGTCCGGCCATCCTCTGAGCGAGTCACAAGACTGCCCGAAATTTAATGTACTATTCATTACGCCGCGAGAAGTTGAAAATGCACTTCACGAAGTCAATTTGATATGAAGTACAGAAAATTTAATTGTATCTCAGAATTATTAAGGAATATTACTTTGATATCTTAATATTAAGCCAGTTTCAGTACTATAGGAAAAATACAACTTTCACGTTAATAATGCGAATATGAGCGTTACCTTTTGAAATAAACGATTTGAGATTGCATCCTCGTATTAGCCTACTCAATTTTGAGTGCCCAACGAGCTACGAAATAAAGCTTCGAAACTAGAAAATATTCACAAAAGAGATGTATTCATATTTTAATATTGTTAGGTTTAAAGTGGAAATTAAAAATTAGAAATAGAAAAGAGAGTCAGAAAATTAAGAAAACCTTTTTGTGTACACCAAAAGAAAAAATTATATAAAATGACACATTAATACTTCTCGGAGTGGAAATACAGCGTATAAAACTTAAAAAAATGCTTGTTCAACTTTGATCTGAACACTTACCTACAAAATTTCACACCTAATCATGGTCGTTGTAATATCACATTTTATTACGGAAATAATTGTGTTAGGTACTGTGCTGTGTATGGGAACCAAAGCCATACACCTTGCATTAGAAAAACGAATGGAGAGCTGCATCAAACCAGTCTCTGGACTGAAGACCACAACAACAACAATCATACCATTATCTCGGATTCTTTATAACATTTGTTGTTGGATTTAATGTTAATCAGTCCAATTTTGTTCTTGCTCTGATAAAGGCGAAGGGAACTTATAATCGTGAATATTAAGTACTACAACTCGATAGTAAAAGTTGTATTCACGGAAGAAATAAACGAGTGTTTATCTCTGATAAATAAGTAGGTGAAACTCTCTCTGAACCTTCTAATTACTGTATAAAGTTTCAGCTACACTACGTCGATGCTGAGTTGGAGAGGCGCTACGGAGATTGGCGAACGAACTTACAAATAAACAGGGCAACTTTCAACGGACTCGAGAGCACGCAACAAGAAATCTACCACAGCTCTTCACCAACATGTTAACACACGACAAAAACACATAAGGGGAGTTCGGTTTCAATGCACATTTCAGTACACCATTCGAAATCCATGAATACATGTCAATCTTGCTTATAAAATCATAAAATACAGCGAAAATAACAATATAAGGTGGAGTTATTGCTTTACTTTCATGTTCTTCGTTTCTTAAGTGTTGACTGCCATAACTAGGTCCAACAAAATGCGTTTTGAACACTACGTACAAGCGCCAGGTATACGACTAGATGAATGTGCGAAATTTCCCAAAACAACCATAAAAATTGCAGGTGCAATTGACTTTCGACGCACTCGGACTAAACGAAGGCACTCCTCGTCTCTTCTGTTTACCCCTTTACTGTGCAACCACGCCAGCATACCACGACTGCAGAATTCATAGTTGCACGATGCGGTGTGCTGCCCTTCTTCGAGTATGAGAAGCTCCCAGTTCCTCGAGAGGATATCTTTTCGTCCTCGAAATTTCAAATTTTCATCTCTCTTCTAGCACAGAAAATGGTATCTTCTTTTACGACTATTGCACTCGGACTCACAGATTAAGAATTGATGTACATACGTACAGTATAGCGCGACCGTGTCGCCAGAGTCTGTTGCAGCTGTTCTGCCGGATAAAACTGAATGTATTAGCGGCGGTCAAATGGAAATGAGATAGATGGAAAAAAGTAAGTAAACTACTTATTATTTCAAAAGTAATCGCAATAACTGTTAATACATTTACCTCACTGTGAAACAAAAGGGTCAATGCCTTCATGGAAAAACGTTTGCGCTTGCCTGCGGAGCCAGGATTGAACCTAGACGTGCACCTGTTCGTCCCAAGCAGATCGGCGCCTCAGGACTCAAAAATATGGAAATCGCATTGCGAGAGGTCGTGACTGTATGGAGAATGTATAAGGGCTTCACAGCAAAACTTGCAGCGGAGTCGAAACAATCTTGGCAACGTTATGGCGGGCTCGCAACGTTTTCCATGTTTTTGGAGCCCTAAACTACATTCGTGACCGCCACTTTGCTTCGGGCGAAGTTTTGCACACCTGCTTACAACCATAGTTCTGTAGTCAATCGGAAACTTTTTCCACGAAGAAATTGACCGTCTTGTCTGTCTGTGGGATAAATGTAATAAGGTTATGGCGATTATTTTTGAAATAATAAAAACTTATTTTTTCCATCTGTCTCGTCTTCATTTGCCTCCCTCTTTTGTAATTAGCAAGCAATAACGAGACTTGTTCTCAGAGAAATGGTTAATTTCTATCGTGATTCTGTTGTACAGCAGATGCAGGGGTGTCCTTGTAGGAACTGGGGAGGATGCCAATCACAGTTACTGCTGCCGTGTTTCTCTTGTGCTGGCAATCCGCGCTCTACAGTGTTGGACCCGCGCCTTTCTGTAGTTAGATAACGTCTCTAGGAAGAAACACAAAGGCAGAACTAAAAAAAAAAATGAAAATAGGGGTTCCTCTAGCCGCAGTCGTTGCTGTAAATGCGTGAGAATTTTGTGATGAACCTCCAGGTTCCAAGAAAAGGGAATTGCCCCTTCTTGTCCACCCCCCTCCTGACGACTATGTTTTGATGTAAATGAACCGATCGCATCCAACACCACCTTACCGACTACTATGAAGTTGACTATCCTTGCAGGAAATGCTGCTGGTATTGTGACGGATGAATTTCGCTATTAAAAATGAGCGACACATGTTGGAACATGTGTAAAGGAGCAGATAAAAAATAACAGCAACAAATTACAGGATTAACGTAGCAGCCTTTAGGCAAAATACGTACAGCGTCATGGCAGCCCTGTTCGTATTTTTGTTTGGCTATTCAACATAGTTGTTCAAACGGCGACCGACACGGCAATGGCGGAGTGTACAAGGACACATCGCAATCTGTGCAACGCTCTCTGGCGTCACAGAAAACTGGCGGACAAGTTCAGCGAGTGTGACGGTTTTAGGAATCTGGTCAATGAGATTGTCGAGTAGAGAATCGGAAAGTAGGCTCTTCAAGCGAACGCAAAAGAAGACGTCCACCGGCGTCAGCTGTGTCGGGACCGCTGTGATCCACCGTAACGAGGAAGCGTACGAGCCTTTATCACGGTGAAGCCGCGTGTCTAAGTACTAGCAGGGCAATCTGTTCCACTAAGTGTGGAAGAAAACGTGCTATAAGCTCTCTCTAGATGACTGTGAGCACAGAATACGGATTGAGGATAAATCAAAGGAACACGAGATTATAATGAGGAGTAGCAGAAACTGGTTTAGCGGTGAATTTAATATCAAAAGTGGCGACCACGAAATAGATGAAGTGAATGAACTCTGCTAAATTGGAAGAAAAATGACACATTACAGACAACGCGATGAAGATATAAGAAGCAGAACAGACAAAGAGACCATTATTCGCTATAAGAATTCAGCTAGTATTGTATAAAGAAGAACTGTTTGCTAATGAACGTTTGGCGCACAGTACGGTATTGTATGGTGGTGAGTGGTAGGCTGTTAAAAAAAAGTGGAAAAGATGTGAATTGAGAGATTTGATGATACAGCTTACACGGTTATTGAAATATAGGAGGACTGATAACAGAAGGAATGAGAAGATTCCTCATAGAATCGACGAAGAAAGGAACACACGGAAAACATTGACAAGAAAAGGGGAACGGTATGACAGGACATAAGATACCCGTAAGTAACTTCCGCGGTAATAGAGGTAGCCGTAGAAGCTAAAAATTTAGAGTCTGGGAATATATTCAACCAATAGGCCTAACTAAGAATGTTGGTTATAAGCGTTCCTCTGAGTTGAAGAGGTTGACACAGGAGAAGTAGTTGTTGCGGGCCTCGTCAAAGTAATCAGGAGCCCTCCCCCCCCCCCCCCCCTCCCCCAGAAAATAAAAATCTTCACTATTTTTCAAAATGCAATCGACCCGCGAAGACGCAATAGAGTTCACGTTTTACTAACACTAAACCATTCAACCAAACTCTCTGGACAACTTTTGACAGTTAGTCAATAGCGTTAATGTCTTCCCGTACGCTCAGAAGCTGGTCGGCCGTAGAATACAGTATCTGCTTTGTGATTCTAAGCCTGTCGGGTTTGATCTTGCGTTGTTCTCAGCAATAACAACTTCTTTAACAGAAATTTCAAAAACGTTGTTTTGCAATAAATACGTTCATGTCTTTCGCTGGATCAGAGTAATTCAAGCGTTTGTTTTAGAGTTTCATCATACGTCGAGGAAGTCTAGCGAGTAACAGTGTTATCTGTGCGTTAGCTGCTTTCTATTTGGTTAAATTCTGATTTTTCGGCGTTAGTTATCTCGAATAAGAGTTTGCACTGGATAACGAAAGAATTTTCACGGAGGAAGCACAGTTTTATTAATATTATCAGTGAGTTACTTGCGTGGTACTTATACAGGTAGTATGCAGAGCGAGCATTATACAGAAAGTAAAAGCACAACTTAGGAGAAAGTGAAAAGAAATAGAAAGTGAAAAGAAATACTATTTCATTTTTAGTAAGATTGCTGTTTCCATTATTGTCCGCCTGACATGTGTTTGTTGTAGAAGTTATCACAGCAGGTACGAGTAGTTTATTGTTAGTGCATATTTATCATTAGCGTGAGGAAAAAGTGCTACAGATGAAAACAGTGAAAAAAACGAATATTTTAACGGAAATGATGGGAGAACAACGTTTAGCTGTGGCTGGAAAGAAATGAACACACTCGCCATTGTGCTATGAGGACGTCCGTGGATAGCAAATACGGCAAAGACTGAAACACCGCTTTCAGGAGGCAAGAATATCTAAGGTATGATTAAAGTAAAAGAGGATACTGTAACTCTAAACCCTCTTGCCGATGACTAGCTCTCCGATCACCAAACAGCGTCGTCGACAACGTATTAAGTGTCCATTCAGGGTCAGTTATCACAACAAGATCAAAAAAGGCAAGTGTATTAGTAGCGTAGGCTAAGTATCAGAATTTGAAATAGTACGCGGCTGGTCCCCGCGGAAGTTCGAGTCCTCCCTCGGGCATGGGCGTGTGTTTGTCCTTTTGATAATTTAGGTTAAGTAGTGTGTAAGCTTAGGGACTGATGACCTTAGCAGTTACGTCCCATAAAATTTCACACACATTTGAACACTTTTTAAATGGTGCGATTATTATATTAGTTACGGTAAAAGTAGGTGTAAACAATTTTCTTGTAATAGAACAGATAACAGCAGATGACAACCAAAATGAGGAACCCATGTTTCTTTTCTTGTCGCCGGAATAGGAACAAAAAATTATGCTATAGAAAAATCCAAATAAATTAGCACGTAGGGCCAGGAGTTGTCTGAATGGTAGCTGTAGAAGTAGATAATTATGGCAAACTAAACATGAAAAACATTGTAAATTTTCATTAACATTCGGCGTGTTGATAAAACGAGATCAGATTGCAAATGTCAGATTTAGTTGTTACATAATTTCAAACTTGAACTGCAATGGTCCGTTATTGTCTAGAAGAAATTGGACTTTAATGGATGATTTCATAAACTGAACTGAATGATTTGTAGCAAATCAACAAATCTCAATTGACGCTGTACTGTACTCGAAACAGTGCCTTGCACACGTTCGTGTCGATTCCATATTCTTCCAAGTTCAAGCTTAGATCTGGTGGGGACCACAGTGACGATTTTATTCTATCCGTGATGGTCTGAGAACACTGCGGCTGTTTTCGCAAATGTCAATAAAAAAGAAATTTGCAACTAGCAGCAGTACTAATGAGTGAACAATTCATTTATCCGCTAACTGGGTTTGAGCCACGCCCAACAACAGAGGGCAGCGATGACTTCTCGTGCAAATTTCACATAGGCCTATAAGCTTAAACGTTATAAGAGGTGTACAAAAGCCTTTACAATACGAGCAAGGTCTATACGTTCTACTTGCTTGAAGAAAATATTACATTTTAACCATCTACTTAATCGATATGTCAAATAATTAATCATGAGAAAGATTGAGGACATTAGTGTTCACGTCTTATCTTTACATCTGAAGTACCGTCAGCTCGTTAGTAGCAATAGTTTAATGTATATGATGTACGGCAGTTACTGCTTTTGTCATTTTTTTCTATTCAGAGCATACATACTGCAGTATTTTTAAAAAATTACGTATGCTCTCGTATATATGTCAAATTTATATGACCAGTGCGCACTGCCGTCTCATCTGGGCCCCAAACTAGTTACAGAAAATTGAATTATTCATTTATAAATAGTGTGTTACAGTTCAGTTCTCCACTGTAATTAAGGAGAAGATTTGTGACGAGCGTTGAAAATTCATAGCCCCCCCCCCATGATCTGAGAATAAGCAGCAGCCAGTGGACGTCGACAAACGCCCATCGCGAAAGAACAACTTTCCGACTTTATCTACTCGCCGCAGGCTGAAAATTAAAATTTGTATAGAACAGAATAGTACATCTTGTTCATTGCCCACCTCGAGTAGATAGTACAAGCCTTCCGCAAGATATTACTAAAATTGCGGCGAACTGTCCAAACAAGCCTCGCTATGTACTTCAACAAAAAGCGTTTGTGGTAGGGAAACTGTTGCATTGTTTCTGCTGGAAAATTTTATCGCACCCACCATACAGACCATATATCGCACCAAGTCATTATCGTTTGTTTCAAAAATCTAATGGATCCTTAAAAGAGTTTTGCAGATGGTGCAGAGGTTCAACAGAGGATGATAAGGTTACTTACAGAACAGGCGGAACTCTTGTACGACTGTCGTATAAAAGGTTTGTAGCACGGCCCACAAAACTTCAAATTATTCACGATTCAGTTGCTGTATCACGGCACTCTGAATACACCATTTTTTATTTACAGTGTTTGTCTACGCTTTGCTCTTTCAATGGATGCATGTTGTTTTTCTCATAGTTTTGAAAGAAACGGACATTTTTATATCAAATGCTTTGCTGACTTCACAGCCAGATCTACTCTTAAACGCCATTTTCCTTTGTGCCATCGTCTTTCGTCAGACTTCCCGTCAGTTCCTCCGTCAACACAGAATCAGTCACGCATCGCAAAGAGAGAGAGAGAAGTACTGGAAGACTTATTTCCTTCAGAGAACAGAAAACAAATAATGTTCAGAGCAAGAGGAATGTGTTCATTCAAGTTTGGATCGTGCACGCTCCGTAAGACTTTTTTGATGCTACTTGGCCATTCAGGTAAGCAAAGTTTTATTTAATATTTTCGTTTTTCGTTCTACCAGATATGCTTGCCACTGCAGTGCGCCTTAGTAGTTAATTCTCCATTCTCCATTCTAAACTGTTCCTGTCACCTTCAAGTTCCGTGTTTATATGTCTCCACTTACAGTCACATTGCAGTTAGAAGGAACACCAATTCTGTATACACGAGGCGCTCTCAATAGTAAGTACGTAAGCCACAAAAGAGGCAAAACTAAGGAATTCACTATCGTCAAAACACAAATACTTTTTAGGATGATTGGTTTCCGTTTAGCAAATGCAGTAAATCATACGAAACAATAATCATGTTCAGTGGCATACTACGCAAACTGAACCTGAGGAATACTGAACAAATTCCACACTATTTTGGCGTAATCGTCATGATGATGGGCCGTTGCCAGTTCGTTGACAATATTTCAACATTCATTCAAACATATCATCAGCTCATAGCGCAACAGAATAATGAAACTGATTTCCGGGTGTAATTCAGAGGTGTGAAAATCCTAAATAGCTGGATTTAGGTAACGCATCTTAAGCTCCTTCGAGAAAGTTTACAAGGGATTATATAATGCCGGCCGGAGTGGCCGAGCGGTTCTAGGCGCTACAGTCTGGAACTGCATGACCGCTACGGTCGCAGGTTCGAATCCTGCCTCGGGCATGGATGTGTGTGGTGTCCTTAGGTTAGTTAGGTTTAAGCAGTTCTAAGTTCTAGGGGACTGATGACCTCAGAAGTTAAGTCCCATAGTGCTCAGAGCCATTTGAACCATTTTTGATTATATAATAACAAATAATTCCGTTTCACGTATTTTCGTGGTCCGGACGGTGTTTCCCATGGTATCCTCCTTGCCAATCTGTTTAAATGCTCGTGCTTCGTACTGCCGTATGACTTCAGGCGTCGTTTCCCCTAGAAGTACAATATATTGATGCACTTCAGTATTGCTGCTGACCTTCCAGTCGCTGTCGTGGTCGTTTTAGGACCTAATGTCCTCCTGATAAATCGGCGTGTTTCACCAGCGTACATAAATTTTGGAACCCGTTTGATGCTACTGAATTCAGAGGAGATAGCACTACTGTTGCTCATGGAGGAGATCTGTAATCCGGTTTCTCTACACATGTCTTCAGGATTTCGATTTGGATGTGCACTCTATCAGTGTTTGCAGAGAGTATGCTGCAGTCACGTATATAATATACACGACAAGCTCCCGCCATTATTCCATCTGGTAATGCACGGATAACAGATGAACGTTGATAATCCAAAATTCAAATGTTTTTGTCGGAAACTGCTATATTCGGGCAATCGGCAGTTCGCTGCACTTGTATTGGCTCAGTATGAAACGAATTAAAAAATCTTCTGGAGCTTACAGCTTCCACGGACAGTAATCTAAACGTATTCTGACGAAAGCTCGCGGGAATTTAAGCTGGTGACGCGACTGGAATATTTTAACAGCAATTTATTATATTTATCGTGCGTGATTCAATTGTTTTGGTACTGATCTCCCGCTCTTCGACCATGTCTGCTTCCATGCGTTCAGCGTCCTTATTAAGCTGTTTATTATTCAGCTAATATTTATCTACTCTTACAGTTTCTTTCCTTACGCGGCTCCGTTCAGCACTGTTTCTCGTTAGCTTAGAAGCGGTCACACTAACCATTGCTCTTTTATGGTAATGGATTCTCACAGTTTTCTTCCGTAGTTTCTACCATTTAATAGCTATTCAGCTCGTTCTTAATTTTTCCACTTAATTTTGAACGTCCTGTTACACATAACTAATACTTCCCATCTCTTCTCTTTCTTAGTTGCGTCCGCACCTCTTTCCCATACATTATTTTGTTTTCGTTTTAATGGTCTCCTAAGTCACATAAAGATAAAGAATTAATGTTTTAAGATTTTCCTGCTGCGCAAGAGTATGTTCCGTGGAAGTAAATTCTAGACGTAACTGATGCTAGTGCAAGTTTACGCAACTGAAGAGCTCGTTTACACTAAGGCCGATACATAAATCGGGGCACATAGTGAGCCCACCCTTACATTGAGAAGACTGAAGGGCCCGCGACGGCGTATCAGATTCTCGAGAGTTCGCCACTATGGCTTCGCCTGTTGGTCCGATTCGTGATATTTCGCGTAAAAGACTCCCTCCAATCTTACAGTAAACAGGTTTGAAACAATGAACCAGAGCAGCCTTTTGTAATATTTAATTTTATTTCGTATAGACGATACTGGCGACTTACACACACATTCATTGCCATTTCCGTGACCACATTTAACACGATGAGTCACGTAAATCGTGAAAAATTTCTCATTAGAAATTCTTTGTGAAATTCGTTGTAGATCTAATTTACGGAAGTGATTGAAACGGCATCCATGTTAACTGTCCGAACAAAGAACGCTGCCCCACCCAAGGGCTTGTGGAGCATTCGGCTCTTATTTGCGAGAGCACATTTTTCATAGGAAATGCGCAGGCCTTTTGCATTCACATATCCATACGCTGCTTTACTTCTTCGTGCTTGCTCATACAAATTATGGGTGAGCGTTAACCATACTGAACAAAAATGGCGCCACATGGTGGAAGATGTCTGACATTCTCAGAAAAGCAGGTATAAGCCATAGGTTAATCTGGATAGTATACAACACGTACAACAACAAAGAGGGAGCAGTGAGAACGGAGTGCTCGGATTAGAAATGACGTATGCCAAGGAACCAGATGCCCCTCACCCCATACTGTCAAACATGTACATCAAAGAAACAAGGAAATATAGGAAAGGTTCAGGAGTGGGATTAAAATTCTGGGTGAAAGGATATCAATAACGAATTTTTCTGACGACATCAGTCTCTTCAGTGTAAGGAAGAATTACAGACCCGTTGAACTGATAATCTGATGAGCACAGAATATAGACCGAGACTATACCAAAGAAAAACGAAAATGTTTGAAGCGTACCATAACAGAACTTAGGAAAATAGTACACTATGAGACAGTATCCTGCTATATTTGAAGGAAAATAACGCATGACAGACGAAGGGAGCGGGAAATAAGAAGCAGAGTAGCACATGAAAAGAAAACATTCCAAACTAAAAGAAATCTGTTCCGTCGCTTACATCTGTGGATGGAGTATTACGAACTTTTTCATTTAAGTGTCCCGACAAATAAAAATATAGTGGATTAAGGTCTGGGGAACCTGGAGAGCAGAACATTGGATCTCCACGAACAATCCAGTTTCTTGGAAACCCTTCATTTAGACAGTTACACACATTCATTCCAAAGTGTGGCGGTGTATCGTAATTCTGAAACCATAGCTGTCGCTTAACAACAAGTGGAACGTTATCTAATGAGTCAGACAAAGAATTGCAAAGAAACGTACGATGCAAGGGTGCATTCATCTCTTGTGGCGTTAGGTAAGGGCCCGAAAGCACTCCTCCCACGATTCCAGCCTCCATCATGATGCCAAAGTACGCCTGGAAACCACGTTAACGGGTGCGGTGTGGATTGTCTTATGTGGCTATTGTGTAGGTTGAAAATACCTTCACGAGTGGATGTCCATATTAAGTTATTTATTAAATGTTCGTTATCTTCCACTTGGTGCAAAAGCCGTTCTCAAAACTGTACCCTTCGAAGGCGGTCTTCTAGCCGCTGGTGTTGTAATCGTGGATGCAGTTCTTCATCGTGCAATACTTCAACAACCAGGTTTTGAGGTAATGGTTCAAATGGCTCTGAGCTATATGGGACTTGACATCTGAGGTCATCAGTCCCCTAGAACTACTTAAACCTAAGGACAACACACACTTCCATGCCCGAGGCAGGATTCGAACCTACGACAGTAACAGCAACGCGGTTCCGGACTGTAGCGCCTAGAACCGCTCGGTTACAGGGCCGGCCGCTTTGAGATGCCTGAAACCGCTTTCCAGTATCACGGGTACTTCACCGAGGAGATTGGTGAACGGTTTCAATAATCGCGTCCTCTATTCGTGGAGCACTACTAGTCCTTGGATGACCATGTCCGTTACTTTTCCCGAAGGCGTTGCTCCAAGAGATTGATGCGCGGGGTAGCCGCACAGTCTTAGGCGCCTTGTCACAGTCCATGCGGCTTCTCCCCGTCGGAGGTTCAAGTCCTCCCTCCGGCATGGGTGTGTGTGTTGTCTTTAGCCTAAGTTAGATTAAGTAGCGCCTAAGCTTAGGGACCGATGACCTCCGCAGTTTGGTCCCGTAAGCCCTTACCACAATTTTTTTTTTTTTTTTTTTTTTTTTTTTTTTTTTTTTTTTTTGCAAGAGACGGGAAGCACTATTATCGGCATGGGGCCTTTGTTGGTACCGTGCAACATACGCAAGGGCTGCAGCAGCAGCTTGGTTATCGGTTGCACCCAGCACTACAGGCATATGGACATATTCTTCGTTTGAGTAGTCCATTTGGAAGTCGCCATACATGGACTTGTAAAGGATCAGTTACGGTTGTGCTCTGCGCAGTTGGTAGACATATGGATGCAGTTGAATGGATCACAATGTCGCGTGGTAGGCTATAGTCATGTGACAGAACGATGTCCTGCTTATAAAGGTCGAGAACTAGGGGATGGACGTCTAAACAATAAAAAAAAGGCACCTGACGAGTGTGCTCCATTGTGGATGCGTGGTTCATACCCCAGCAGTCAACTCAGTGAACTACGCCGGCTGGTATGGCAGTGACGCACGTTCCTCCGTACATTCCGATGCGCTGCACGATGTTACAGAGTTGTCAGCTCCTCCTTTTCATACATGTGTTTACAAGATGCCCCCGGTCTGATTTTGCTGTATATACTTTTGTCTTGACTCTGGATGTGGAAACGCATGCAGACCTCAAAGTGCGACATTTTTTCTTCACCCTGTATGTATAGTAAACAGATTCATTGTCTGACCAGTTGAAATAGCTCCTTGTCACTGTAACAAATGTTACCAAGTTTCAATGAAAAGTACGTAACTATTAATGATCTAAGGCGCGTGAATGGAGGAACCAATTACGTTAGTTTCATGTTGAATGACGAAATAGGTTTGAGTTGAAGTGTTCTGGGTACACCTGGTACCAGCAGTATCCAGAACACGTCCCGCCTTATGTCAAATAGAAACTGAACTGATACATGTGTCGATGAGACGCGATAGGATGTGGCTTCCTTTAGCAAAGTTTTTTTTACGAACTTCCAGTGTGCTAGAGTAACTTGTGTCAGCAACTTCTGTTAGACAATATACATTGGAGGACATTTTAATAAATAAAAAGGTTTCCTACATCCCGTCAGGCCGCCCCCTTCCGAGGTACATTACACATTTTTTGTGAGATCTTCGGAAATGTCATTTTGTTACGTAAGTTTAAAACGATATGTTCTGTATTTTCGGCATATACTTAAGAATTCGGTAATAACTGTATTATGAATGAGTGAAAACTTGATTTTCCACCCTGTAGGTTGATTTGAAAATGAATCTAGGCCCGAAACAACTCATTGAATGAAAAATAATATATTTGCAACTAGGACTGGTTTTTCGTTCTGTTGCAAAGTTCTGTGCTTTTTTATTGGAGTGGGGGGGGGGGGGGGGGGGGGTGAGAGGGTTCTCAAAGCTTGAACAAAGGCAACTACTCATTAGAAAAACCAAGTTCAATCAACTTTTGTAACAAACTGATAAAGTTGTTCTAGTCTAAAATATTTAATAGTATAATTTTGTATTCATTACAACATAGTCCAAATAAAGATATGAAATTTGATCTGATTCTTTCCTTCATGTATAGCCATTTTTAAATGGTTCATCTTTCCCAGTACACTGGTCAATCTCATCCATACACTGAAACGTCCCCTTAGAAAAATTATACATGACTGTGCTTAAACTGACACACAATGTTTTTTTTTAGCGCAACGCAATCTGACTTTCAGTAATCCCTACAAGAGAATGGCCCTGACTAATTTAACCTATACGTTTCACAAATCACTTACCTCACAAAAATCTTCGTTACTCGAACTACTGCAATACAGCGAGCGCCACTAATGCCAGCTAAATAAAAGATTCTAACTACTGAAGGCACTAACTACTGATAGGCATAGTTAGCAAATGAAAGATTTTAATAGAGAACAAACAATGTATTTTTTACCTTAATAGTCATAATACACTCCTGGAAATTGAAATAAGAACACCGTGAATTCATTGTCCCAGGAAGGGGAAACTTTATTGACACATTCCTGGGGTCAGATACATCACATGATCACACTGACAGAACCACAGGCACATAGACACAGGCAACAGAGCATGCACAATGTCGGCACTAGTACAGTGTATATCCACCTTTCGCAGCAATGCAGGCTGCTATTCTCCCATGGAGACGATCGTAGAGATGCTGGATGTAGTCCTGTGGAACGGCTTGCCATGCCATTTCCACCTGGCGCCTCAGTTGGACCAGCGTTCGTGCTGGACGTGCAGACCGCGTGAGACGACGCTTCATCCAGTCCCAAACATGCTCAATCGGGGACAGATCCGGAGATCTTGCTGGCCAGGGTAGTTGACTTACACCTTCTAGAGCACGTTGGGTGGCACGGGATACATGCGGACGTGCATTGTCCTGTTGGAACAGCAAGTTCCCTTGCCGGTCTAGGAATGGTAGAACGATGGGTTCGATGACGGTTTGGATGTACCGTGCACTATTCAGTGTCCCCTCGACGATCACCAGTGGTGTATGGCCAGTGTAGGAGATCGCTCCCCACACCATTATGCCGGGTGTTGGCCCTGTGTGCCTCGGTCGTATGCAGTCCTGATTGTGGCGCTCACCTGCACGGCGCCAAACACGCATACGACCATCATTGGCACCAAGGCAGAAGCGACTCTCATCGCTGAAGACGACACGTCTCCATTCGTCCCTCCATTCACGCCTGTCGCGACACCACTGGAGGCGGGCTGCACGATGTTGGGGCGTGAGCGGAAGACGGCCTAACGGTGTGCGGGACCGTAGCCCAGCTTCATGGAGACGGTTGCGAATGGTCCTCGCCGATACCCCAGGAGCAACAGTGTCCCTAATTTGCTGGGAAGTGG
The DNA here is from genome assembly GCF_023864275.1 of Schistocerca cancellata. Taxonomy (NCBI): domain Eukaryota; kingdom Metazoa; phylum Arthropoda; class Insecta; order Orthoptera; family Acrididae; genus Schistocerca; species Schistocerca cancellata. The sequence goes on from NC_064626.1 coordinate 181,253,405, forward strand.
TGGTGCGGTCCCCTACGGCACTGCGTAGGATCCTACGGTCTTGGCGTGCATCCGTGCGTCGCTGCGGTCCGGTCCCAGGTCGACGGGCACGTGCACCTTCCGCCGACCACTGGTGACAACATCGATGTACTGTGGAGACCTCACGCCCCACGTGTTGAGCAATTCGGCGGTACGTCCATCCGGCCTCCCGCATGCCCACTATACGCCCTCGCGCAAAGTCCGTCAACTGCACATACGGTTCACGTCCACGCTGTCGCGGCATGCTACCAGTGTTAAAGACTGTGATGGAGCTCCGTATGCCACGGCAAACTGGCTGACACTGACGGCGGCGGCGCACAAATGCTGCGCAGCTAGCGCCATTCGACGGCCAACACCGCGGTTCCTGGTGTGTCCGCTGTGCCGTGCGTGTGATCATTGCTTGTACAGCCCTCTCGCAGTGTCCGGAGCAAGTATGGTGGGTCTGACACACCGGTGTCAATGTGTTCTTTTTTCCATTTCCAAGAGTGTATATATAGCAGTTCATGACATCTATTCTTACAAATGTACTGTTTCTGATGGACACACCTCCAGATTATCCATTCTCAAAAATCCGCCATCTCACTTCCCCACATCCACCACTGCTGGCGGCTCGCCTCCAACTGCGCAACGCTACGCGCTGTTAACATCCAGCTGCCGAACACTACAATGGCAGAACACTACAATGGCAGACAACAATGCAAACTAGCCACAGACTGCACACAGCACAGCCAGTGATTTTCATACAGAGCGCTACGTGGCGGCGGCGTTACCAATATAAGAACCTAAACAGCCTACGTACAACACTTGTGGATGAAATGGACCACACATGTATGTTTTCAATTTATCATGTCTGTTGTATCTCAAGTAACAGCACCTCATGACACTCTTCACGAACATTCATGTAGAGGTAAAAAATTTGAAAAACACCAACATTTTATTCTGAAGAAAATAAGTAGTCCAACTATCCTGGACTTACCCTAAATCAGTGCTCCGCAGTTCTGTAAATCTACTCCCAGGATAAGAAACCGCAAATTACATCAAAGTTTAATGAACTGCACAGTGTTATGCTATAGTTGACAAAACGCAGAAATAAACACTAGTAAGCGTACTTTCAGTATCTTCCATCGGTTTAATTCACTGAACAGCGTCAATACGTCTTCAGTCAATAGTCAATAGTAAAATCAAGTTCAGGCGAAACTAAATGGAAAGAGCTGGAACTTTCCCTCCAGTTTCGGTAATACCAAGTAAATCAATTAATCAACGCCTGCTGGCGACATATCCATGTAAAGGTTCCATTCTAAACCGCGTGATTATTCTTGACCTTTCTTGTGACTTTGTAGCTATATCTGTCACTAGGGGAGAAATTCTACAATCAGAGAACGATGACTAACTCTCTGCCTCTGTGATTCGGTAAGCAGTATCTCCATGTTGTTGATGTGAGCACCATATCCATTGCGGAGATTCATCAATACCGTGTCCATTAGTTTCTGTTTGTTGTTTCAACTTGTTATAATTAGTTTTACTGTCCGAACTATTTTCTTGGACGCCAAGTTTTAGATGACCTCTGACTTTTAACATCAGTCTGCTGTATGACTATCTTTGGCAAACTGTCCTTTGTTTGG